>NC_055960.1:11890749-11895158 GCF_018492685.1 Alosa sapidissima
TCTTTGGCAGACGCACGGGGAACGACAAGAGGGACATCAAATGGGTTTCCACGCAGCGTCACCGAAAAAGACAGGGGGCGGGCACGATGGACACACACACACACATATACACACACACACACACACAATTTGTCTCCAACTGCCGTATGGCATAGATATTTTTTTCCGAGGCAGGGAAATAGGAGGTCAGTGTCACACACACACATGTCTTGTGGAGTGTGTGTGTGTGTGTGTGTGTATGCATGTGTGCATTCACATTTTTGGTGTGTGTGTGTGTGTGTGTGTAAGGGAGAGAGCAAGAGCCTGCTTTGCACCTTTGGGCATGCGGAGCTGCAGGCACGCTTGAGTTGATACCTCTGTATTGACTCTGGTCTGGGTCGCTATAGTGATGGAGTTTATTTGAGCTGTCTGGAGCTGGGACTGGGGTTTTTGGAGTGGTGCCTAAAGAGACTGAGGGGATGCTGATTGGTTGCCCAGCTAGTTTGTCACACACACACACACACACAGACATAAAACCAGCTGTCATTGCCATTGATATGTAAACCTTTTGACCCATATCCTCACAGCCTGTCTAATGTCTGTATTTCATATCCATGTGAACACATGCTCACACATACCTATGCACACACAGTCTTGCACAATATTTTGAGTTTGTGCGAAAGATCGGGGAGATTTGGAAATCACCAGCTCTTTCTTTGTGTGTGTGTGTGTTGTTCACATTTGTGTTTGTGTTTTTGAGGAACTATCCTTGCGTGACCGCCATTTAGCCCACAGCTCCAGAGTGTCATATGCGTAACTCATTTTGTAGTATTTCGCACGCTCTGCAGACATGTCTGGCATTTCTAACTGTGGAGGTGACGCAAGGGTGACGTGACGGTCATGTCCCAACGTATTCCCTCCTTTTACACTTAAAAACATAATCCAACATAATAATCTTGCTCATTAACAATCTCTGCTCACATTGGGACACCATGTTGACTCTTTTCAGTAACATATCGTAACACCCCCAATTATCACCACTTTTGTTCAGAAATTCTAAAACAACGATGTTTTTTAACACTTCAAAATAACATTTACTAAATGAAGCTTACATTTTTCAGTAGCCATAGTTGTGTAGATTTGAACAAAATCTGGTTTGGTTCTTAACGGGAGCATTTACTGCCTGAAATATCCGATTTTGTTACCACGCTCGGAGTTATAGTGCTGGCCTGATGGGTCGCCTATTTACACCGTTTCAACGGCACATGGACTGTTAGACCGAGAATTCTCGTCGTGAAATTAAAATTCCACTGGAGCTCCAAGCGGTTGTGTACACGCAGCCTTACAACACTGTGTACAGCTCCTCGAGTCACGGTAAAATGTCATTTTTGGTACATAGCTAATTTAGATACACCTATGTTGTACGTGGTTGCGTTTCTATAGGAGTCCGCTGTCTTGGTTTGTATAGAAATGGATATTAAGTGACACATACACGCAAGACGGTGGAAATAGGGGGAGTTACGATATGTATGTCTAAAGTCTTGCTGAGTGTACAACTACCATCACACACACACACACACACACACACACACACACACACACACACACACACAGACAGAGCTATAGTTCAGTACCTTAAGTACAGTGGCTCATTCAGGTCTCAGTGAGCATTCTAATGACCCCTCGAGAAGTGACGCGCCTGTCATAACCACCCTTCTCAGAGCATGATGGAACCTGACTCATTCAGGGGGATGTTTTCCTCTCTGGGTTTTTCTTTGGTCTTCTCTTCATTCCCTCTTTCTCTTTCTGTTTTCATTTCAAGCTGTTAACCCTTGTTTTGGGTTTTTTTATGCTACGTCATTCTGTAATTCTCTCTCTCTCTCTCCTCTCTCTCTCTCTCTCTCTCTCTCTCTCTCTCTCTCTCTCTCTCTCTCTCTCTCTCTCCTCTCTCTCTCTCTCTCATAGTCTTGTCTTTTGTAAATATAAAATTCAGTCTATTCCTATCTCTCCCACTCTTACATTTTCTCTCCCTTCCTGGTTCTCTTCTCCTCTTGATTTTGACATGTTGTATCGTGTGTCTACATTTGTTTCTTTTCCTCATCTCTCTTGTAGTTTTCTTTATTTGATTTTGTTTTCTTTCATCCATTCACTTAACCCCTTCTCTAGCCCACTGCCCCCATCTCCCTTGTCTCCCTGCATCTGGTCCCCATATAGAATCTATAGTGTCTCTCCCTGTATCAGCATCCCTGCACTTCCCTACCCGCCATGTGAGGCTTCAGCCGGCCGGCTTTTCACTCTCTGCTCTTTATTTCTGATGGAGAATGTCTTCTCAGAGCACAAGGTGACTCTCTGTGACCGTACAGACAACAATATGACAGGAATCCGAAGAGCATCCAAAGAAGAGTAATCAGATCATGTATTCCGTGTTCTCCTGTGTCCTCTATCAATGTGGAGTGACCGTCCGAGACAGCGAAAGAGATGGGGAGAGAGAGAGAGAGAGAGAGAGAGAGAGATGGAGAGAAAGAGAGATGGTGGGGGGTGGAGAGATGGAGAGGGAGAAGACTAGAAAGCAGCGAGAGGGAAAGAAAGAAAAGAAGGTCATTCTCTTCCTCCGGTCTCTTAATGCCTATCCCTCTCTCCACCGGCCATCCAATTGCCCGGACCCACGCTGCGCGTCCTGAATCATAATGGCCGACGCAACGTGGAGTGGACTCTGTTTTCTGTGCGGCGGGCAGACGGGCCGGCGGCTGGGTGCCATCAGTCATTTTATTTGTGAGCGTTATTAATAACGCCGTATATCCTTCGGGCCGGGCGCCCGGTACGCAGCGGGGATCAGATAAGGGCTGTGGGGCCAGGCGGCTGGAGAGGAGCCGGACGACCTCTTCTCTCATGTGAAGCCCAACGTGTGCCGCCGTGATCAAGGACGAGAGTTTTGAGAAAGGCAAAGAGCCGAGCCCTCCTGTATGTCTCTACTCTCTCTGTGTGTGCGTGTGCGCACGGAGGTGTGTGTGTGTGGTGTGTGTGTGTTGTGGGGGGTGTATTTGTTTGGGTGTGGCTGTGGATAGATCTTTGCTTCTCTTGAGCGTCTCTGTCAGTCTGTGTGTGTGTGGGGGGGGGGGGTCTGTCTGTGTTGTATTCTGTGTGTGTGTGTGTGTGGGGGGGGGGGGGGGGGGGTCGTGTCCATGACTGGATATATCTGTGCGTCTCGGTGTGTGTGTGCCAGTGTGTCGGTCTTCATTTGCATGCTTGTCGGCGTAACCTGAAGGACCGCAAGGATGAAGGACGTGTGTGTGTGTGTGTGTGCGCATGCGCGCATGCTCCTCTCTTTGCTTGTCCGGTGGTGCGTCCGTCAGACACCCACATTGTTGGGTGCGAACTGATGACTAGGCGGTGACAATGAGTGCTGTGTTTTAGCTAATGGAGCTGGAAAGGCTTGTTCACTCGCGGCCTCTCCTGCTCGCTCACTAGCTAGGCCTCTCCTGCTCGCTCACTAGCTAGGCCTCTCCTAATAGGGCCTCCTGCACCAAGTGGGTCACAGCCAGGATTAAGGCTGTTTTGTTAGTCTAATGAGCAGACCTGAAATGCCCGGCCGTGAGTGACGGCATGCGGCTGGTGGGCTCTGTGTGTCTGGGCCGCTTGGGGGTGTTGTTGTATTGTTTGTTTGTTCACACCACCCGTGTTGGCAGTGCTTCGATTGCTGTGTGTGTGTATGTATGTGAGAGAGAGAGAGAGAGGCCTGCCTTTAATGTGGAGAGGAATTCAGAATCCAGTCCTGAGAGGAACAGTAGGCTGGGAAAGCTGTTGTGTGTGTGGTTGTTTTTGTTTGTTTTCCGTTGTCTTTGTGTATTGTGTATTGTTTATTGTATAATACTTTTTGAGGCCAATGTCTCTTGTTGTAGTGCACCCCCCTCAGGCGGGTCTGCTCTCAAGATGGTCCAGGGCAGACAGCAGCTTGGGACTGACCCAGACCCCCCCCCCCCCCCCCATGCAAGACTGTGGTTAATGGAATCGTCTCATTGGATATGTGGATCAATTTCAGCCTCCAGCATGGTGTCTCTACCTGCTGTCTCTTCACGTTGCTCTTTCTCTGCATCTTTTCCCCAATCTGAGAGAGGGCAGTTTGAGAATGGGGAATGGTGGGCCTGATGAGACACAGTGGTGTCGTAAACTGTTAATACACACATGCATCTTATCTATAATGTGTGTGTATATCAGTCTCACATGACAGTTCAGTAACCATCCCTAAGGGCATTTGCGTACACGCGTACACACGTGTACACACACACACACACACACACACACACACACACACATCCTGTCTGTCCCAGGGGGCTGAATCCTGGAGACAAATTGTGCTCACTCTCCAGGATGGAGGAGGGGACAGAGGGAAGGAAAGAGGGAGGGAGGGGAGGTCCAATCAGTAGCCTGCT
>NC_055960.1:11900171-11907671 GCF_018492685.1 Alosa sapidissima
CATGTTCCTGCCCCGGGCGGTCGCCGTGAGACGGCCACGTCCCGCAGAGAGAGGCAGGGGTGAGTCTGGCGTCCACTCGCTCGCCTAGCAGCGCCGCACACCGGGACGCCCAGACATCAGGACACCGAGGGCTAACAGCAGCTAAATGCATTCAGCGGACTATTTATGAGCGAGGGATGGAGAGGGAGAAACAGAGGGGGAGGGAGGGAGAGAGTGAAATAGAGATGCAGGGACAGTGATAACAAAAGAGGGACTGTGGGAGGGTAGGAAAGAGAGGGATGGAGAGAGAGAACGAGAGAGGGAGAGATGCAAAATCCTAGAGAAATGTTCAGTTGGAGAGTGCAATGGAATAGGAGTAACCCAATAACAAGCCCACCACCCTTTTCTGTCCACCGGGAGAATAAACAGATGAACACGACGGGTGAAAAAAGAGAGATAAAAAAGAGGCAGATAAACAGGAAAAGAGGAGAGGAGAGATGCATGTGCCATGCGGTCAGGAGGACCGATGATGAGGGAGTGAAAACAGAGTGATTGCTTTGTTTTTTTCCAAATCAGAAAATGGTGTGGAAAATGGAGGTGAAGGCAAACAGTAGATCATCAGAGGAGCAGATGGATGAGAGGAGGAAGGGGAGGGAGGGAAGGAGGGATGAAAGAGGAGGATGTCTCTGTCTGCCATGGAGGACAAGAGGAGGAGATGTGAGGGACAGGAGAGAGGGGGGACGCAGACAGGTGGTTTGAAGGACAGAGACACCCCTTACCACTCACTGGTGAATTGATTGGGTGTTTCCCTTGAAGAGATCAGAGCACCATCCTTAACACACACACACGCACACGCACACACACACGCACACACACGCACACACACGCACACACACGCACACACACACACACACACACACACACTGAATTGTGCACATATACTGACACACCTAAACACAAAGACATACGCTGATGCCCCATGATGAGCCTGAACAAAGATGGAATATGACACTGTGTGTGTGTGTGTGTGTGTGTGTAAGGACCAGTGGGACACACACACACGCACACACACACACACACACACACACACACACACACACACACACCCAAAGAATGAATGACGGGGAGACAGAGAACACAGGTGGTGTGCAGATACTGAACCACACCTGCTCATTAGATACCCCTCATTAAAAGCTTACCAACTGCCCTGTGAACGTGAACACACACACACACACACACACACACACAGAGTCACTCAAGATGCACAGATGTGCAGATTATAGTGAACATCTTGCACAAGATCATCATAACTGGGTTGCATGGGTTATTTAGTAAAGGTCTGCATAATTATATGGCATTGATCTTCTTATTTAGACAGGTGTGTCTCATTTTCAGAGTGTATATTTTCCATTACATATTGACACTTCAAATCAGAATGTGTTTTTTGTTTGTTATTATATCTTTTTGACTTTTATTTTCATCTTTCAACATCAAAACACTCAGTGCTGCTGTTTCCAAACCTGCTCTGCAAACCGTATGAAATTAAATCCATGTCTATCATTTGATTTTCTGTTTTTACCATTTTCCTTCTTTCATAGATTGGATTAGTGGTGGGTTGGTGATTTGAGATTACTCGCTGGCCCACCCACTAATTTTCTCAGCACGCACGCACACACACACACACACGCGCGCACTCACACACACACACACACACACACACACACACACACACACACGTCACACATATCTGTATCTCGCATACATGCTCAGTCATACTCCCTTTCTCACGCACTCAAACACAGTCCCTCCCTCAGAACTTTAACATGCAAAATGCACTTTTAGCATGCGGCTCCAGCAGTGAACATGATTGGGCTGATAAGCAGTGAACTTTGACCTTCTAGAACATTCCCAGCATAGGTGCCCAGACGACTCAAGACACCCGTGTGGGGATGCTCCTGAGTATGCCCAGAGATACTTTATCTCTCCTCTTGTTTACCCTCCTCCTCCTCCTCCTTATCTCAGTGTTCTCCTCCTCTCCCTCCTGTCACCATGACGTACAGCCGGCTTTGCCCTGCCACTCTCTCCTCACGCGTGATTGGGCTAGCAACAGAGCAGAATATGCATGATTGGGCAGAACACTTTCCATAACCTCCACAGGCTCACAGTGCATTGCCTCAAGTGTGGGCTCCTCAGGCTCGGTGATAACATCTGCCTGCCTGCCTGTCTGCTTGTTAAAGGGGCCTCCATGTTTCCTGAGATTCACATCTTTGTTTCTTGTGTGTGTGTGTGTGTGTGTGTGTGTGCATACATATGTGTGTTGAGGTGTGTGTATGTGTGTCTCCTCAACCTGGCCATGTGACATGCTTAGCAGTCTGGGGATTCCCAGCGCTACTTTGTGATGTCTTTAAGACACACACATACTTTTAGCATGCCACGTTAGGAAACGTCTGTGTGTGTGCTTCATAACACAAAGGCATTCAGACACTTTCTTGAGCTCAGTGGTTCTGCAGTAAAGCTGCTGCCATGGCGGCTCCATGTTTGGGAAGGCCCTGGACCTCGCTGGCCTCCTGCCTGGACGTCCATCTCGCTGGCCATGCATGACCTGCTGAGCGCTTGTTTTGGCCGAGGTGACTTTATTTGGCAGAAGACTGGCAAGGGATCTATCTGTGTTTGTGTGTGCAAAAAATGTGACACATGCCCGAGGGAGAGGAGACACACACAACACACACACACACACACACACACACACACACACTCTATGCTATTGGGAGCAGGGTTCTGGGTGCTGAAGGGATCCCAGGGGAGAGTGACCGCGTGTGTATGTGTACATATGTGAGAGGGAGGAGACGGGTTTACCAGGGTCTCTCCAGCCAGTGTGGCTTTAGGAATGCCGGACATTTCACAGCCACCAGAGAAGAGTGCCCGTGGGGCCAGATAAATAGAAATGTGTGAAGACCAACATTTATCTTGTGCCAGCATGAAATGCTCCTCTCTTTCTTTCTCTCGCTCACACTCTCTCTCTCTCTCTCTCTCCTCTCTCTCTCTCTCTCTCTCTCTCGCAGAAAAAGACCAAAAATGGCCATAAAGAAAACTTGCAGATAGTGAGGAAAAGGAGGAGAGAGAGATGGGGGGGGGGGGCATTTTCTAAATCTTTGTTTTGTGTTTCTCCTCCTTTCACTGTCAGTCAAGGGTGCCTTTATGAGTTGCTCTAATCAAGGGCACGGTCCTACTCCGCGGCCTGTAAATGGAATGGGAGAATTTTCAGTAAAAGTGTGTGTGTGTGCGTGTGTGCATAGTAGTGTGTTCTCTTCACAAGGCTGTGTGTTACTCTTGTTAACCCTGAGAGGTGAACCAGCCTGGTCTAGAGGCCCTGTGGAACACATTGTTAAAGGAGCTGCATGTTACATACACACACGCACGCACACACACACACAGGAAGAGAAAGATAGACACACACACACACACACATTCTCTCTCTCAGGGAGTAGCAGAGAGTCATGTACCGTTGAGGTCTTGTGCTTGACATATTATGCAATTTTAAAATAAACACACACGTATGTATTCATGCATGCCACATTACATCAACACTCACTCATGGGATTTACTTGCATACATGCACAGCATTATGGCTCCACCCTAAAGAACACACACACACACACACACACACACACACACACACACACACACACCACACACACACACACACACACCACACACAGAAGATTTTTATAAATGCATGTTGCTTGGCACATAATCATTTGGAAAGGCAGACGGTGGTCACACTAACATTTATCCTGCTGTCGGGCCGTGTTGCTCGGGTTGGAGAGCACTGCAGTGTTTGTCCACACAGAGAGCTTATTGTCCCTCAAAGCCCAGGCCAGAACTCAGAGTTTGACCGCTGGAGCCAAAGGCGATGGCAGTCCAATTATAGTCCCACCTTAAACTCACCCACCACTCACACACACACTCACACACACACTCTCTCGCACCACACTCACTCTCTCTCTCTTTCTCTTTCTTCTATCTCTCTCTCTCTCTCTCTTTGTTTATCTCTAACTCTAAACTCTCTCTGCACCTGGCCCTAAAGATAGACCTACTCTTCTCCTTCAATTGTTACTCCTGTTTTAAATTGGCAATGGCATCTATCTAACCCCCATATCTCTCCTATACAGTCTTTCTCTTTCTTTCTTTTTTCTTTCTCTCTCTCTCTCTCTCTCTCTCTCTCTCTTTTCCTCCTTGTCTCTCTCTCTCTCCAAATTTGTACATGTCCTGGATAGGATGACATGTCCTTCCAACATAGTGAACTCATGACACACATCATAAAAATGACCATTCTTCCCCCTAGTCTCTCGGCCGGCCAGAAATCAATTTGGCATGAAGCGAGGGGTCATTGCTGCGCTACTCTGCCTGGATGCCCGCCCGGCGCTACCCTCAGCAAACTGCAGGAATGCCAGTCAGTCACGTTCATCAATGGGCACTATTCAGACCGCTTCACGTTGCTATGCCATTTTTTCCCCCCCTTCGTCTTTTGTGAATGGCAACAGCCGGGCCAGCGCCATTTGATTGGTCGGCCCGAAGCGCCGGTGGAATGTGGCGTTGGAGCCGGCTTAAGGAGGGGAAAAACCTCTGCTGGATCATGCTTAGCAGGCCAGCGAGGGCTGTGAGCTGTGCTGTGGGAGCGAGGCTTGGATGTGGGGGTGTGCAGTGGGGCGCCTGTCGGCTGTCAGTAATCCTGCGTTGCTCACAGTGAGGCAATACTCTTAATGCTGGGGGAACCGGCAGAGCTCACTTCCTGTTATTCCCTTCTTACTCTCAGTCTGTCTTATATTCTCTTTCTTTCTCTCTCTCTCTCTCTCTCTCTCTCTCTCTCCTCTCTCTCTCTCTCTCTCTCTCTCTCCTCCTCTCTCTCTCTCTCTCTCTCTCTCTCTCTCTCTCTCTCTCTCTCTCCTCTCTCTCTCTCTCTCTCTCTCTCTGCCATCTTTATCTGTCAGTTCTGCCCCCCCCCTCACTGTTGCTGCTGTCTGCTCACATCGGAAGTGAAACTAGACACCAGCAAGCAATGAATGAGTGTGACACACACCGGATCCTTTCTCTCCCTGTATGTGTGTGCGTATAATAGAGTGTGCATACCTTTACTACAGAGCACAATGACAGGGGTGTGTGTTGTGAGTGAGAGAGAGAGAGAGAGAGAGAGTGATTGAGTAGGAGAGAGAGTATGCGTGCTAGCCTGGCTGGCTCAAGGTTCGTGATCTTGAGTAGGTGTTGATAGATTGATTACCGGTATTTACCAGTCAAACTTGACATTGTCAGTTACAGCTACAGCTGAAGTGTGTCCAGTGCGGAGGAACGTTGGAGCGTTGGACTGCAGTGCACGGGGAATACTCACACTCTGCCATGTGGATCAACTCCACTCCCCCTCAACAGGAACGCATAATGTTTTCCCTGCTATTTTAGACACTGACTCGCTCCATAACAAACATGTATTTTTGATTAGACGGAATGATAAAATCAGGTAAGCCTGCATAATGTGTGTGTGTGTGTGTGTGTGTGTGTGTGTGTGTGTGTGTGTGTGTGTGTGTGTGTGTGCGCGCACATGTGTGAGTTCATTGCCATAATTGCTGAAATTAGTCTGTATTTTGGACAGGCAAAGAGTTGTATGCTACTGCACATCTGAGTAACATGAAGCATAACTAGGTTAGGCCTGTGTGTGTGTGTGTGTGTCTCAGGACGGTAGGTGAGATCTGAATAAGATTTACAGCCCTATTCAGCAGTAACTACAGGCTACGTGAAGGAGGATTGGGGGACAAAGCATTGTTTGTCTTCTCTGTTTCCTTGTATGGGTGTGTGTGTGGGTGGGTTTGTGTGTGTTGTCTGTGTGTGTTGGCTGGGTGTCTTTCATCATGGATCCATTTGAGAACTCTTTTCAAGAAACATGAAAGCGATTCCCTTTGAATTAGAATTCAGGAGATTTAATTTATAACCACCATCATGAATAAACATGTTTCTTCTCTCTGCCAAAGACTGAACTAAAAACGTTCTCTCTCTACGCCCGTGTGTGTGCATGTGTGTGTGTGCGTGTGTGTGTGTGTCTGCAATCTGATTCTGAATATACGTTGCTTTTAGAAGAGCTTATTTCAATGACGGCAAGATGGGTGAAAGGGCAGTATTAAGTCGTGCATTATCTGGAAGAACACACACTTCTCTTTATGTCATGGATGCGATCGGCCTCTCATAACGAGTAGGCCCTGTGCTCTACGTGCACTTCTGGCAGGCCCCTGTGCAGTGTGTACCAGCCATAGCTGGCTGTGGCGTGTTGCTGTGGGCTGTTGTTGTTGCTCCAGAAGAGTCCGGCTCATATTTTCCACTTCTGTCCTGCCTGCCTGCCTGCTGTGTCAGTGAAGGTTACACATTCTTTCCCATAATGTGCACATATTTTTTCAGTCCCATAATCGGCATGTGAACAACACAGCCTATAATTTCAGCTGAAGTTCAAGTCCATGGCGCGTGCATGCACACACACTCACACACACACACACAGTCAGACACAGACACATACACACATATGCACACTCATTTAGAGATGATGTTTAGTGCACAATTACTTTAAGCTGTTTTTTTAAAAATATTTTTTCATATTGTATCCTCTCTGGTCTTGTCATTCCAAGCAGATGACTGAAACGGATGCTGCAACAGAACCTCTACACATACGTATATACATGACCCCTGTCTCTCACTATGGTCCCCAAGCCCCACCACAAGTCTCTCTTTAGTCAGGGGCAAACTCTGTACACCACCATGTACTGGTGGTGGCTCTACCCAGGACTATTACTTTCTGAAGCTCGAACTTCCCACTTCTACAATCAAAGCACACACAGTCAGATTACATAGAAAAAAGGCTGACCTCATGAGTCAGGGTCCTTATCTAACCCACAGGCTGTGTGTGTGTGTGTGGGGGTGTGGGGGCCGAGATACTGGCCGTTAGTCAGAGCTTTGACTGATTCAGGCGGTTGGCAAAACCGTATGAGACCGCACCCTGAAACGACCCTTCAGTCATAAACACAGATACAGCTATGGGCACTTTAGCCATTGCAATGGCCTTGTGCTTCCTGTTTTTCCTGGACACCAGGTGGACTCTGCATTACCTACTGCTGGACAATACCTGCTGTGAACCGGAATGTCACAGCGAGGCATGTAATCAAGGTGTTGCGCACGTCTGGCCCCCGTGGCAGAAACATGTCTCCTTTCGGCCACACGGTCTCCTCAGGTTGCAACAGTAACACAGGATGGTGTTGTGAAGGAGGGGAAAGTGAAGGCTACTTTTTGAAACGTCTGTGAGAGCCCTCCTTGGCCTCAACGCCCTACTGACATGGCGAAGATGACCTCCACAGCGATGGGCGCTGTTGGCGCAGGGAAGGCAGGAAGTGAGGGTGGTGTGAGCTAATCATCTACAAGAGAGCATGTGCTGGAGCTCTGGAGCAGGACACCTGATACTGTGTAGCAGATGAAGCGCTTGTCCCTTGG
>NC_055960.1:12212671-12350171 GCF_018492685.1 Alosa sapidissima
CATTCACACAACTTCTGTCATAGCTCATATTTCCAAAAGAAATCTGTGAAACAGTAGCCTGACAAACAATAAGCAGCATTTTAATGCCTCAGTCAAGAGAGGCTCATTGACATCCAACTGTCATTATTCATATTTGTGGAGAAAATGTGCAGGACTGAACGGTGGTCATATTTTGTATCGCTAGTTTTAACATTTGTGGGTCATTTTAAGCAAGGCATTAGGCAAATATGATGGCAGCTCCATCTCTCCATCTCCAGAAGTCTGCAACCTGGGTGTCATCTTGGACTCCACCCTTTCATTCGTCACATATCAAACACGTCACCAAATCTGCCTTCTACCACCTCAAAAACATCAAGACTCTTGACCCTCACTCTCAGACTTAACTACCAAACTGGAGTCATGAAACAAGGAAAGACAATGTTGGATAAGAACATTTGGCCTTTATTGAATTCAAGATGGAGAAAGGCCAAGTGCAGGAAATGACGGGAAGAGTTCCATTAAGCATTAGCATTCTGAGCAGTCACTTCAGGAGTCATCATGGGAGTCTGCAGAGATAAAAAGCAGCCTTTTACTTACAATACAATAAGCCATTGCTTCAACCTCGGGCTGGTTAACTCCCAGACATTTTGTTGGGACTACTGGTTAAGTTTATGAGCAAAACTAGACTGAAATATGAACCAGGCCAGCCCACAATGTTCCATTTCGGCACCCTTGCTCTAAAAGGTTAAAGCCAAAGTGACTCCTTGTACAGCATGTTGGGCCAACATGAACTGCCCATTTGTGAGCAAGTCCACAACATGCCATCGCTCCAATATGGGGCTGGATAAATCACCACACGTTTGACTACTGGCACTGATTTTAAAAGCTGCTGGGATAAAAATGAACCACAACCAAGCCAGCCCACAGCACTCAGTTTCTGTACCATTGCTCTAAAAGTGGCCAAGACTCCTTATGTTGTGTGGAGTAGTAGCTAATGTGAACTGCACCTTCCCATTGGTCTTCCAATTCTAGTCAAAAGCTCTGCACATTTCAGCAACATCATGGAAAAGCAATAGAAATTACTCAAATCTTAAGACTAAAGCAGATTCTAGTGCAGAGTGCCAGGTCTGACATCTGATCAAGATTGACGAGTCTGGAATTTCAATACAATTACATTTAAATCTTTACACAACAGGAAACACGACAAAAAGCCAAACAATTACCCTTGATGGTGGTCCCATCTTGAGCAGAGGTAGTTCCATTTTGCAGATTCATTACGGTGGTTAACACAGCATCCTCACTTGGATAATCTTGGGATTCCACATGAGGAAACCGGGAAAAAAAAAATATAGGATCCAATTTTAGAACCAAACTATGGGGATCATAAAAGCCAGCTTAATCCCACTAAGAGCAGTTGTAAACAAGACACGGAGACTTCCTGCGCTTCACACATCAAACCTTACCAGTTCCTACACTGTGGGCTGAAGTGGTCTGGTTTTGGGCAATCTCAGCATCTTCACTTGGTCCATCTGGTGACTCTACACAAACAAAGCCACATAATTGGAGAACAGTAAACCAAGTTGAGATTTGTTTAGAAACACCCTCTACAGGTTAACAAAAAAAAAATAAAAAATCTGCTTTCTACAGGAGATGCACAAGACAAGTCTCGTCAATTAGCTCATCTACTTGCTGAGGAGATGTGGCAATTAAAATCAGTTGGTTTGGAAAATGATTGGATCTGTGGTGGGACAGATGAGACCACCTTTGCATTGACAATGTTGCCCAAGCAGAGTCAGTGGACTTCCCTCAGCATTTGAGAGCAGAGCTGATATTCACTGGCCGTTTTTCAGGACTGAAACCCAATTTAGTATACTCGCCAATGTTTGACAAAACTCAAAGCACAGATTCCCTTACGAGTTACTCCACCTGTAGCAGATGACGTAGTCTGGTTTTGGAGACTTGGGGTTGCAGTTACCACATCATCTTCACTAGCCCCATCTTTTGGTTCCCACATAAGAGGAAGACAGAGGGAAGCCAAGTCTCAAGACTAACACACAATAAATCAGACTTGCAGAAACTCATACAAAAAAAGAAGTCTTTACCAGTAACATCAGGTTGCGTAGAAGCGGTCTGATTGTGGGAATTGGGTTCTGGAGTGCCTGCTTGGACAGCTTCACTTGCACCACCTTGGGTTCCATTTAAGGTTAGACATTTAAAAGACAACACAACCACCTTGTAAGAAAATAAGAGCATTACAATAAAGACTGACCCTCAGCTTCAGTTTGGGTCTGGTTGTTGGGATTTGGTGTTGTTGAAACATCAACCTCATGGGCCTCTTTTTTCAAGAAACCCCTCTTTGGAACACAGACTGCGCAAAAGAAGAGAAGAAATTATCTAAATCAGGATTTTAAAACATAATTAAACCGGCAAAAAGATGCTTCAAAGCACGTACCATTACTGAAACTGGCAATGAGAACCAAAACAACAAGTTTCCCCATTAGTGCCATGTTGAATCACCAAAATCACTAGGAACGGTGAGTTCAAGCAGCCATTATGGAGGCTTATAAAGACACAACACACTCATTCTTAATTCAGTGATAATTAGAATCACATGAGTTCCAGGTGTGTATCGTTTATGGATTCATGGGGCCTGGCCTAACAATAATGAGGAAGGCGTATGCCGCAGGTGACAAAAGCTTCAGAAAAGATGTTTGGAATGAAGGTGGTAGGCTACACTTTTGGGCTGAGGAAGAAACACATGTTAATACTGCATAGTAGCAACAGGTTAAGGTTACTATGGAATAATGATAATGTTACTATGGAAACATTCACAGAAGGAACACTTAGAACTTTGATAAAGTCAGATTGACTAAAACCCCCCTTAGCTGTTGTAAAATCAGTGTAACCTACAGACTCAAGTGGCTTATTGGTTTTCTAAAAAGGTTACATCTATTTGGCAAGATTTCTTAAAACTAGATGTACCGCATAGCGGTACAAAGTATGAGCGCCGCTCAGTACTGCACATTCTGTCCGCAAAAATAAATCACGCTTGTCAATTTGTCTCCACAATATTTCTAGAAGCACATACACGCATGCAGGCACACACACACACACACGCGCACACACACACACACATATAAACACACACAAGCACAGATACTCACATGCACGCACACACACACATGCACGCACACACATAAACACAGACACACACACATAAAGACACATGCAAGCACACACACACACGCACACACACACACACACCCCATTACCCCCACACACACACTCACAAGTGAACAAACACACACACACACACAAACACACACACACACACACAGAAGGCTTATACTACAGTACACAAAAGCAAACACATACGTACCCTCCAGAATTATTGGCAACTTGGGTAAAGTTGACTAAAAAGAGGTATAAAAAACAAATATTTTGATGATCCATTGTTCTCTCACAATGAAAACAATGAGGAAAAATCCACCCTTGAAGGAAAGACAATTTATTCTGAGAAAAAGGAAAATGTCATAGAGAAATAAATGTTTAACGAAAACACATTGCTCAATTATTGGCACCCCTAGAAACAGCTTATATACAGAACCTAACAGAAGCATTTTCCTATCTAATTTCAACTTTCTTTTTCACTGAGGTATGAAAATAAAGTGACACAGAGGCTAAATCCTCTAGTCATTTTTCAACATCAGAAAGACAACAGAATACACTCAATTCAAATAAAATGACATTTATAAGTCAGGGAATGTCTACAAACTATTGTTTGTATTCCCAAAGGCCTTGGCAATCTAATTAAGGTGCATGGTATCCTGAACAACAAGAAAAACCTGAACATTTTCAAAGGAAATCTGTCAATCTCTGACAAGACACTAAAGGTTGGTCATAATTGGATCATTCATCAGGTCAATGAACCAAAACAATCGTCCGGATCAAAACAAATATGGTTTACTGAACACAAAATCAAGCTTCGGCCATTGCCATCTCAGTCCCCTGATCTAAACTCCATAGAAAAACAGAGGGGTGAGTCAAAGAGTCAAAGTGTGGACCTCGGAATCTGGACGATCTGGGGAGATTTTGTAAAGACGAACGGTCTTAAATCTCTTGCTTTGTATTCTCCAACTTTATGGGGTGTCATAGGTGAATATTACAAGCTGTTTTATTGGCAAAGGGAGGCTTAAGAAGGAATTATAAGCAGGGGTGCCAATAATTGTGAGCAACACGTTTTTGTTAAAAACATTTATTTCATGAGATTTTCCTTTTTCTCAAAATAAATTTGTTTTCCTTCAAGGTTGGATTTTTTCATTGTGAGAATACAATAAAATCACCAACAGATTATTTTTTATACCCATTTTTAATCAACTTTAGCAGAGGTGCCAATAATTCTGGAGGGTACTGTACATGTACAGACTAATTTACATACACAAAAGTTGCAAGAGTACATATAGAGTAGGACTGGGCTATTCAACTTCATTACCAAGTGGGCCAGACAGGAAATCCATTGGGTCTTTGCGGGCCACCCAAAATAGTGTTTTGCTAAAATGACTCCTATTGTGGCTAGAAGAGACATGCGTTCTTGAGTATCCAGCTATTTAATGAGTTCAGTATTATAGATTCACAAACACTAGAGGTGGTGGACATTACTTTATTCCGAGATGCATCGACAGCCCCTCAAAACAATTCCAAACAGACATAAAGTGCGTATAGAGCAGATCCATACAGATTATTTGTCAAATTAACCAGTAAAACAGTATCAGGGGATGGAATATATAACATTCACACAACTTCTGTCATAGCTCATATTTCCAAAAGAAATCTGTGAAACAGTAGCTGTCAAGTTCTCAGGGGATTTTCTACTTTACTTCTGCCCAAACTTGAAAAAGGCCTTGGTCATCAACAGGGTTAGATCAGTTGGAATCAACTCACACGTTTTCTTCTTTAATCTTTCTTCTTTGTTTTATTTAGTTAGCTTCTCATGTTCAATTATGATTTGTTATTAGTTAGATCTGGTTACAATTTGCAGTTGTGCAAATAATCAGAAGTTTAACTCAGATTAAATCAGTTTACATCAGGCTATGTCAGATTGCGTCAGGTTGAAAACCTTTACAAGAAAGAGAAAACAAAACACAAAATACAGCAATTACCAAAAACTGCCTACCTTCAAATATACAAACAAATATAAAGTTCTCCTTAACCTTACATTCATTTAACTATGCAACATTACTACAAAGGCACAGTCACTACCGTGGTTTTACTCCCATGCTTCTACTATCATGCTATTACATGAGCTAACATCAGCACAAGGCAGTTAGAAATTAGCTATGTTAACTTTAGCACTCTTATCAACAAAATTTGCATTTAACATTAAACAACTGAAATATATTAACATCAAAACCATCATCCTACCAGTAGCATCCCTGGAAATGCCCAGCAAGTAAAGTATTTCCCCACTTCACCCTTTATCTTCAATAATAATTCACCATGTGCTTCTCAGCTAAACTTCACAGCTTCTTACTACATGTGCTTGAAGATAGCTCTGCACTTCCTGCTTTCTGGCATGAGAACTGTAAAGTCTCCACTTCCCTTTTCAAAATAAAAGTCTCTTTTTTTTTTTTTTCACTCAAAACAAAAGTCCCTTTCCACTTGCGATCCAGCAGCACACCTCCCACTTGAGCTCCTGGTTCCAGAACCCAAGGAGGTCACGTCCTGTTTCTCTGGAGCGTGCCGGATCTTCTCTTCATTGCTCCTCCACAGGAATCAACACAACAAGACGTCTGACGTCTCTGTGTAGGACTGTAGCAGGGATCTTGTTGTTCTTTGCTGCTGGAGTACTCCTACTATGTTCTTCATGGGATGGCTTCTTGATCATGACTGGATAGCTGGGAAACGTCCTGACTTTGACGTCTCTCACGACTCCTTTCTCGTCAGGACATGCACTGATCACTCTGCCTACTTTGAACTGACCTCTTAAGGCGTTCTGATCCGCAAGCCACACAACATCTCCTACTGCAACATTCCTCTCCTTCGTGTGCCATTTGCTTCTAACGAAGAGGTTCGGGCCTGCCAATTGACACCACTTCTTCCAAAACGTATTTACCTCTGACTGGATCACTCGCAGCCTTTTGTAGGGGTAACCTTCAAACTGGAAGTCTCCTGGGTCTCCTCTCAAGCTCGACCGCCCCAGCAGGAGGGAGTTTGGAGTGATATACTCCACACAATCTTCTTGGCTTTGTGCTCTCGCATCTACAGGCCTCTCATTGGCCAGATTGGCTGCCATATACACAAACGTCTGGAATTCTCCCCATGTGAAGACTCCATTGCCCCCTACGTTCTGGAGTGCTCTCTTTACAGTTCGCACTGCCGCCTCAGCTGCTCCATTTCTATGAGGCGAGTCCGCAGGATGGATCTTCCAGGTCCACTTCGTGCCATGCTTGGCTGCCTTTTCCTCCAACCCTGATCTTTCCAGGTGCTCCAGGAACCGATACAGGTCTTCAAGGGCAGGTTTGGCCCCGACAAAGTTGGTGCCTGGATCAGACCATACCTTGCTGGGGTGTCCCCTCAGCGACGTAAATCTCTGGTAGGCCAGCAGAAATCCTTCTGCAGACATATCACTGACAATATCAGCATGAATGGCTCTGGATGCCATGCAACTGAACACGATACCCCACACTTTCAGCCTCGCTCTCTTCTTCACCTCATCTTTCACTTCATATGGCCCAAATAAATCCACAGCAGTGAACTGAAATGGGGCTGCTGGTGTGGTCCGCTCAGGCGGTAAGTCACTCATTATTTGTTTGCATCTCTTTCCTCTCGCTTTTCTGCAGATGACACAACTGTCCACTACTTTTTTGGCTATCCTTCTTCCCTTAACCACCCAGGCTTTTCTTCTCATCCTCAACAGTGTTCCTGCTATACCCTCATGATTGACATTGTGTGCTTCTTGTGCAAGCAGTGTAGAAATCCATGCGTCTTGAGGGAGAATGGGCACTAAAGACTTATCTTCTCTGAAGGCCTGGATTCTGCCGCCGCAGAGAAGGAGTCCATCTTTGTGCTTAACCACCACTAGCCGGTTGAGAGTAGTGTCAGGGAATGTTATGCCTTCTTGAGCTGCGAAGGAGAGAGTTCTGAAGGCATACTCACAGTTTTCAACACTGAGAGTAAGAACTTTACATTCTCCTTTTGAGGGTGATGCCTCCCACTTTGATTTCTTTTGGGTCTGATATTTCAGGCCTAGCCAGATGTCAGCAGCCTGTCTTATCCAAGCAATGACATTCACCAGTCTGGACAAGCAACTAAACCTCTTCACCTCCAAAAGATTTTTGACAGCTGAACCGGTAAGTGTCTTCCTCATTGCAACTTCACCCTGTTTCACTCCTGGATCAATTTCTGATGCATCAGGGCAGACAGTCAGGTGAGTAGGTTCAGCACCATTCCTTTCAACAGAGTCTTCAGCTTTAGTGTGCTCCTGGGAGGTGACCCCGTGGCATCTCTTCACTTGACCTCTTGTCATTACTGCTGAAAAGGCCTTCCTCTGTAGCTTACTAATGCTGTCCCTTGCGTCAGCTACCACTTCCCTAGCTGACTTTATTGGCCATTCTTCTAATGGCTTCCTCAAAAAATCCGGTCCACTTTGCCATGTCTCTTGCAGATCTTTCAGAGAAGCTCCCCTTGTAATGGTGTCTGCTATATTGAGGTTCCCTGGGATCCACCACCAGTCTTCAACTGAGACAGACTTTTGGATTTCTCCTATCCTGTTGGCAAAGAACGTCTGGTAGCCATAGCTGTCTCGCTGAATGGCTCCCAATACAGTCTGGCTGTCAACTAGATGAAACCAGCGCTCTATCTCCATCCGGCCATGCCTCTCCACATACTTTCTCAGTCTGGCTGCAAACACAGCGCCACAGACCTCAGCTTTTACAGCATCTCCTTTCTGGTCCAGTGGCGTCAGCTTGGCCTTAGATTCCAGCAACCTGATGTCTATACCTTCATCCGTTTCCCATCTAAGGTACAGAACAGCTCCGTAGGACTTGTCACTACCGTCTGAGAAGGTAATAGCCCAAGGTTTCCCCTTCCAGCCTAATGGTGTAAGGCTTCTCTGAAACTTTACTTGTCCCAGCTGTGCATACTCTTCAAACAGCTTGATGGCCTCCTCCCTAAGGCCCTCAGAAAGTGGCTTGTCCCAGGTGTTTTGGGCCAGATTTCCACTCCCTGCTTCCTGGAACGCTTTCCTAACAAGGATGGCACCTTTCTGCTTTAGTGGCGTTACCAGTCCAATTGGGTCATAGAGCCCAGCAACCTGACTCAGCAGTAGTCTTCTGGTAAGAGGATCAGGCGTTTTTGATCTCACCTCCTCCACAGACAGGTCTTGGCCCGTTCTCATCTTCCCTCTCCTTCTGGAGAAGTTGATTGATGCCATCATGTAGAGTTTGTCTTCCTCTGCTAGATATCCAATGCCTAATGCCTTGTTGTCCTCATCTCTCATCTGATTTGGCAGGACAAGCGTTTTGTGCTTCTCAGAGAGCGTCCTTGTCATGAGGTCTGTTACTCCATTTTCCTGCCTCCCACTTTGCGCAGACTGGACCCATGGCTTCAGAGAAAAACCACCTGCTTGGAGAATCTCCTCAATCTCCTTGGTCACTTCACTAAGTCTGTTTGCATCATTGTGGGATGTGAGGACATCATCCACGTAGCTGTCTTCCTCCAGCACCCTTCGTGCCTCCTCCAGGTGAACAAATTTGGTAAGCCTTGCTGTTTCACGCATAGCCAGCTGTGCTATGCATCCAGCAGGCCTGTCTCCTATATTCACCCTTGTGACGGCGTACTCCCCTATCTCTTCATCCTGCCGGTCCCTCCAAAGGAATCTGTGCAGATGCATCTCGCGTTCCTCCAGCCACACCGAGTTATACATCTTCCTGATGTCTCCTAAGGCTGCATGCACTCCTTTCCTAAACCTTAGCAGGACAGCTCTGATGGGGTTCAAGACATCTGGCCCTTTGAGCAGCAGGTCGTTCATGCTCACTCCCTTGAACTTTTGACTGCTGTTCCACACAAGGCGCACTGGAGTAGTGACTGAGTGGGGATTTGGTGCTACTAGATGACTCACGTACCAAACTGGTCCTCTCCAGTCCTCAATCATCTTCTTTGTGAGTCTCTTTGCAGCTCCACGGTCGACCATCTCGTGGACTTGAGCAGTGTAAGCAGCAAACCACTCTGGTTCCTTCCTGAGCCTTCTCTCAGTTCTTAAGAAGGTGGCCTCAACTCCACTTCGGTTATTGGGAAGGCAAGCAGGGTCCATTATCCATGGATACCTTGCATCCCAGTGTGGAGACTTGCTGTGTTCATCCTCTATGATGTACGTAAGGCCATCTTTTATTATTTCAAGTTCCCTCTCCTCTGCTAAGGTCATCTCCTTTCCTCCAGGCTGACAATTCCCACAACGACATCCACCACATTTCGGCTCGCAGGCTGCACCGATACTGTCCCATTTCCACCATTCAAGGAAGTCACGGTGAGTTGCGGCTGTATGCCTAGCTTCAATGATGGTGTCTTGAATGTGAAGTGTCTTTGTCATGAAGGGGACCTCAGTAGGGATCTCCTCATATTTGATGGCAGCTGTTCTCATAGAACGAGCAAAATGCGTCTTTGACTCATGTGCCGCCATGTTCACTTGCTCAAACAGATCAGGGTGTGCTCCGCCCACCGTCTTTCCAAGAGGACTCTCCCACAAGACGAGATCTCCCACAACTTTCACCCTTTGTGGGGCAAGTCTCCCTTCTCTGTGACTTATGAGCAATTCAATCTCCTCAGGTCTTCTTAGCTCCTCAAGTTCAACTTCTGGGAAGAATTTCCTCAGCTCTTCAGGCCTAACAACCTGGTGAACTTTGGCGATCTCCTTCAGCCCATAACAGATTAGTTCATGAGCCCTCTCAGTTCCCTTGGAGGTTTTGATTCGAACTCTGAGGAGGTATCTTCTTGTGGCTACTTTGGTAGCCATTCCACCAACTCCATGCACAACAAGTGTGATCTTCTCACTCCTAAGATTCAACCTGTTGGCTGCTTTATGAGTTATATAATTGGTGTCCGAAGCCAGATCCACAAGGGCTCCGATTTTCTGACCTGCATTGGCGGTCACTTCCATCAACATCATAATGACAGGGAGTTCTCTCAATCCACTTTCTTTGAGGAGGCTCACCTGGCACTTGGCAGGACAGCTAACCTTCAACGAGTTATTGGTGAAGGCCTTCCTGCATCTATCAGCTAACTCTGGGGTAAGTTCACACAAGAATTTCTTCTGTTCCTCAGTTAAGCTCTTTTTGTCTCTGTCCTCTGTCTGAGGTCTCTCAAGTTCACGTCTCTTGTTGTTTCCTCTTGGACAGAGAAAGAAGTGGTGATCCGAGGAGCCTCTTTTCTTGCAGTCTGCATTTCTGCACAGATAGGTGTCTCTGCAGCCATCATCAGACTTATGGCATCCCAAGCACTCCCTGCATGCACCAGTCCTTTTCACAGCAGCTTCCTTTTCTGATAGCTTCAGACCCTTGAACTTCTTGCAGAAGAAAATCCTGTCCTTATGTTTCTCATCTCCACAGATAATGCACCCATCCTCAGAATCCTCTTTCTTTGTGGCTTTAGTCGAGGCATATTTCTTTTTGAACTTCCTTTCTGCTTTGTCTGTCTTCTCTGGCTTGTCTGTGACTCGTAGGTGATCTAGCCTCTCGAAGATCTCCTCCTGCTTCTTCAGAAAAGCTAGGAGCATATCAAAGTGGTTGTCTTGAGTCACACCGTTGCTAGGGTCCACCATGAACATCAGCCAGTCCTTCTTCACAAACTCTGGAAGCTTGCTCTCTAACGACTTCACCACCAGTGGGTTTTTGATGGCGCCGGTACTTCCTAGGTCTGTGAGATCAGCAAGTGCTTTCTCTATGGTCTGGATAAGGTCTACTACTTTTCTAGGTTGATTTCCTTTAACAGGTAAAATCTTCTCAAGCTCTTCAACGATTTCTAGAGCGATGGCATATTTATTACCATACCTATTTGCTAGCACTCTGAAAACATCATCTGCTGTGCTGTAGGTTGACAGGCGAAGATCTTTCACAATCTTTTCTTCTACACTATCAAGAAGCTGAATCTTTTTGACCTCTGGCGAACCGGTTGGCTCTCCCTGCTTCTGAAGGCTTTCCCAGTCTGACTTCCAGCGGTGGAAGTCTCTTTTATAGCCACTAAACGTGGGCAGTTTGGTTGGCTTAATTTTCACTACTGGTATTCTTGGCCCAGTTGGTTCCTGATTCACGTCTGCACCTTGCTTCTCTACAGCAATCCTTCGTGCTCTGGCAAAGTCAGCTTTCCTCATGTCAAGCTCATTGTAAGCCACTCTCAGGTCCTTGCTTCGCTTACGAAAGTCACTTTCCTCTGCACTAGGTATCCATGACTCCCAGGCTGCGAATGCGCTAGATGTTTCTTTGATCAACTTTTCCAGTACAGTATGGTGGACTTCAAATCCTTCACAGTTACTGCTTTCCACAGGTATTCCATACGCATGCCTACTGGCTTTTTCTGCTTCTTCAAAAGCAGCCTCTAGCATTTCTGATCCATATCTGCTCCAGAGGCTTGTTTGAACAATCTGCTTCACATCATTGAACTTTTGCTCACATTCACTGGCATAGTCCTTTAGGCTTGCATCCTGCTCCATACTAAGCTCAGCATCTTCACCTTCTTTATTGCTTACAAGCTCTGCTTCTAACCCAGTCCTGTAATCATCATTGGCCTCAATGACTTTCCTTGAATCGGCAGAGAGCTTCATAAATTCTTGTCTGAGTTCTAACTCAGTTAAATCACCTGCTTTTCGGCAGAGATAGTTCGCTTGCTTTGTAAAGGAGATCTTTGCAACTGTTCTGTCTTTCTTTAACTGCTCCAGTGTTTTGCCGAGAGCTTCGACTGCCATCTTGATTTTAACAATTCTTTTCTCTTCAACTCTTGAATTATTGAATCAGATGAATTGATTGGATTCCTGGTGCCTCTTGAATAACCTTGTTGTTCAGCAACTCTTCTCTGCATCCACTCTCTGGACTCACTGAAGCCGTTAATCTTCTAGCCTTGATGCAGTTCCTTGGTTATCAAGCAGCACTGTGGTGGGTTTCAGGTGGCACAACGACAGTCTTCAGCTGTACTGCAGTGTTGCTTCTCAACTGTGCAGTTGCTTTTCAACTGTGCCGGTGGTTTTCAACTGTCAAGTTCTCAGGGGATTTTCTACTTTACTTCTGCCCAAACTTGAAAAAGGCCTTGGTCATCAACAGGGTTAGATCAGTTGGAATCAACTCACACGTTTTCTTCTTTAATCTTTCTTCTTTGTTTTATTTAGTTAGCTTCTCATGTTCAATTATGATTTGTTATTAGTTAGATCTGGTTACAATTTGCAGTTGTGCAAATAATCAGAAGTTTAACTCAGATTAAATCAGTTTACATCAGGCTATGTCAGATTGCGTCAGGTTGAAAACCTTTACAAGAAAGAGAAAACAAAACACAAAATACAGCAATTACCAAAAACTGCCTACCTTCAAATATACAAACAAATATAAAGTTCTCCTTAACCTTACATTCATTTAACTATGCAACATTACTACAAAGGCACAGTCACTACCGTGGTTTTACTCCCATGCTTCTACTATCATGCTATTACATGAGCTAACATCAGCACAAGGCAGTTAGAAATTAGCTATGTTAACTTTAGCACTCTTATCAACAAAATTTGCATTTAACATTAAACAACTGAAATATATTAACATCAAAACCATCATCCTACCAGTAGCATCCCTGGAAATGCCCAGCAAGTAAAGTATTTCCCCACTTCACCCTTTATCTTCAATAATAATTCACCATGTGCTTCTCAGCTAAACTTCACAGCTTCTTACTACATGTGCTTGAAGATAGCTCTGCACTTCCTGCTTTCTGGCATGAGAACTGTAAAGTCTCCACTTCCCTTTTCAAAATAAAAGTCTCTTTTTTTTTTTTTTCACTCAAAACAAAAGTCCCTTTCCACTTGCGATCCAGCAGCACAGTAGCCTGACAAACAATAAGCAGCATTTTAATGCCTCAGTCAAGAGAGGCTCATTGACATCCAACTGTCATTATTCATATTTGTGGAGAAAATGTGCAGGACTGAACGGTGGTCATATTTTGTATCGCTAGTTTTAACATTTGTGGGTCATTTTAAGCAAGGCATTAGGCAAATATGATGGCAGCTCCATCTCTCCATCTCCAGAAGTCTGCAACCTGGGTGTCATCTTGGACTCCACCCTTTCATTCGTCACATATCAAACACGTCACCAAATCTGCCTTCTACCACCTCAAAAACATCAAGACTCTTGACCCTCACTCTCAGACTGTCATGAGCTCTCTCTCTGCCTGGTAACACGTGCTGATTGAAGTCTGATGACCTCCACCTGTTCCTGCTCTGCTCTGCCTCACCCTCGTTACCTACCAGCTGCACTGCATTCACCACTCATCATGCCCTCTATATAAAGCCTTGCTTTTCAGTCCACACTTGTCAGATCGTCTGCAACCAGCACCAGTTACCTGCCTGTTTATTGAAAACGCCTCTGACTCTTTGCCTGTGATCCCGGACCCGCTCGACTACTTCTGTGTTCTCCAGCCCCGGTAATCTTGACCTGCCTTCCGTCCCTCTTCTACGAATACCGCCTAGTCCTTGACTGTACTGCTGCTTCGTTTCAATTGCTGTTGTGTGTGTGTTTCCCCCAGGACTTCCCGGATCATCCAGCTCCTGCCTTCGCTGTTCGGCTACTGGGGGAACACACACACGCAGACTCTTGGAACTCCTGTACCCCCCCCGGAACCCCTGAAACCCCCGACCCTTAAATAAACTTTTGAACGTGACGCTTTTGTGGTCCTCGTCCTGTTTGGTGTCTGACAGTACGATCTGACCAAACATGGACCCAGCGCACGGTCGAACCAGCATGGAAACCGACGAACCAGAACCACCCACCGCCATGCAACGCCTGGAAGAGACAGAGAGAGAGGTAAACCGCAACACTGCTGACATTGCCTCCCTACTTCAAGCCGGCTTGAGCCAGCGTCAGCAGTTCCAGCAGCAACAGCAACAACTTGCAATGATCATTCAACTTCTCACCAACCTTTCTCCTCTGCCTGCTCCCACCGGCCCAGCCCCAGCCAGCCTGCTCACCGGCCCAGCACCCGAGTCTCCTGCCCAGTCCACTGCTACCGTGGCTGCCGGAGCCCCAGAACCCAGGATCGGCAATCCAGAGCGGTTCAGCGGCGACCCAACCCAGGTACGGGCGTTCCTGACGAGCTGCCGTGTCCAGTTTACCCTGCAACCCAGGACTTTTGCCACTGAAGGGGCGAGGGTCGGTTACGTGATCACTCACCTGACGGGCCGAGCTCGACTCTGGGGAACGGCGGAGTTCGAGCGCCAGACCCCAGCATGTGCAACCTTCAACCTATTCGCAGAGGAGATGCTCAAGGTATTCGATTTGGAATCCACAATAGCCGAGGCATCTCGGATCCTGATGAGTATTCGCCAAGGCAGAAGGACTGTTGCGGATTACTCCATCGACTTTCGAACCGTGGCAAGTCGGAGCTCCTGGAACATGGAAGCATTGGTGGATGCTTTCCTCCACAGCCTGGCGGACTACATAAAGGACGAGCTGGTTTCCCATGATCAACCCCCCACTCTTGATGAAGCCATTGCTCTGGCTGTCCGCATCGACCGCAGGATCCAGGCCCGCCGTCATGAGAGAGGGCGCCAGAGTCCATCCACCAGCACATGGAGTGTCCCAACTGCCCTTCTGTCCGCACCTGCCACACCATCTAGCCAGCCGGACCAGTCTGAACCGATGGAGATCGGCCGCACCTCCCTAACCCCTGCAGAGCGCCAGCGACGCATCACCTCCAACTTGTGCCTGTACTGTGGTGGTGATGGTCATCGAGTCGCCACCTGTCCAGCAAAAGCCGGAGCTCACCAGATGTAGGAGGAATCCGGATGAGCTCAATGAACATTCAGCCCTCCATCAGCCGTAAACCCCTCATCCAAGTCTGTCTTCACCTGTCTGATTCCACCCACACCCTGGCAGCCCTGGTGGACTCTGGCGCAGAAGCAAACATTATTGACACAGGACTTGCTCGTCAGCTGGGCTTGGAAAGCCATCGCTTGTCCACTCCTGTTCCAGCCCGGGCCCTGGACGGTCACGCAATTGGCACAGTTACCAGCATCACAGCCCCCATCTCAATGATGGTGTCAGGAAACCACCGAGAGACCATCCGCTTCCACCTGCTCAGCTCTCCAGGCCAACCCCTAATCCTGGGCTACCCTTGGCTCCGTCTCCACAATCCTCACCTCGATTGGGCCTCCGGAACTGTGAAAGAGTGGGGAAATGCCTGCCACCTGACCTGTTTGCGTGCTGCCTCGCTGCCCCCCGGCTCAGTACCCCCCAGCATTGCCCACGACATTTCTAATGTCCCTGAATGTTACCATGGCCTCCGAGAGGTGTTCAACAAGACCAAAGCCACATCTCTGCCCCCACACCGTCCGTACGACTGTGCCATTGATCTCCTCCCTGGGACTGCTCCACCCAAAGGTCACCTCTACTCACTATCCCCTCCTGAAAGAAAAACTATGGAGGATTACATCAGGGACTCCCTGGCAGCTGGACTCATCCGCCCGTCTTCCTCTCCTGCTGGTGCCGGGTTCTTCTTTGTGGGAAAGAAAGATGGTTCTCTTCGCCCCTGCATTGATTATCGAGGTCTGAATGATGTCACAGTGAAGAACCGGTACCCTCTGCCTTTACTCACCTCTGCTTTTGAATTGCTCCAGGGATCCACTATTTTCACCAAACTGGACCTTAGAAATGCTTACCACCTAGTG
Organism: Alosa sapidissima; assembly: GCF_018492685.1. Lineage (NCBI taxonomy): Eukaryota > Metazoa > Chordata > Actinopteri > Clupeiformes > Clupeidae > Alosa > Alosa sapidissima. The sequence continues at coordinate 12,228,558 of NC_055960.1, forward strand.
CGAGTAAGGGAGGGTGACGAGTGGAAGACAGCATTCAACACCCACACCGGCCATTATGAGTACCTGGTAATGCCATTTGGCCTCACCAACGCCCCAGCGGTATTCCAGGCGCTGGTGAATGATGTGCTGCGGGACATGCTGAATAAATTCGTCTTCGTGTACCTGGACGACATCTTAATTTTCTCCAGAACTCTGTCCGAACACACCCGTCATGTCCAGCTGGTTCTTCGACGGCTCCTGGAGAACTCTCTCTATGTCAAGGCGGAGAAATGCGAGTTCCATGCTCAGACTGTGTCATTCCTGGGATACATCGTCGCTGAAGGCAATATCCAGATGGACCCCGCAAAGGTCTCGGCAGTTACCTCCTGGCCAGTTCCGGGGAATAGGAAGAAGCTGCAGCAATTCCTCGGTTTTGCCAATTTCTACCGGAAATTCATCCGGAACTACAGCTCCGTCGCCGCTCCCCTCACAGCTCTGACCAGCATCAAACACCCCTTTTCCTGGACCCCAGAGGCCAACACAGCCTTTCGTACCCTCAAGGCCCGGTTCACCACTGCCCCCATCCTCCAGATGCCGGATTCAGACCGGCAGTTCGTTGTCGAGGTGGATGCCTCAGACGTGGGAGTCGGGGCCATACTCTCTCAACGGGCAGAGGAGGACAACAAGTTGCACCCCTGTGCATTTTTCTCTCGCCGGCTTTCACCTGCAGAGCGCAATTATGATGTTGGAAACCGTGAGCTGTTGGCTGTCAAGCTTGCCCTGGAGGAGTGGCGTCACTGGCTGGAGGGGTCCACAGTTCCGTTCCTGGTCTGGACCGATCACAAAAACCTCGAATACATCCGCAATGCCAAACGTCTTAACCCCAGACAGTCCCGCTGGGCCTTGTTTTTCACCAGATTCAACTTCACCCTGTCATACCGCCCAGGTTCTCGGAACACCAAGCCGGACGCTCTCTCCCGTCAGTTTCATAAGGATGACGCCCCTTCCCAGGAACCTGCATCAATTCTGCCCGATCCCTGCGTCGTAGCTGCCCTGACCTGGGATATCGAGGAGGAAATTCAAGAGGCCCTCCGTGACCATCCCAGTCCCAGTGCATGCCCAGACGGTCGTCTCTTCGTCCCAGATAATTTGAGGTCCCGGGTCATACAGTGGGGACACAACTCCCGCCTTGCCTGCCACCCGGGCTCCGCCCGCACCTGCCATCTCCTTGCCCAGCGCTTTTGGTGGTCGTCTTTGAGAAGGGATGTCCGAGAATTCGTCCGTGCCTGCCCCACCTGCAATCAGAACAAGTCCTCCACTCGGCCCCCCGCTGGTTTACTCCAGCCCTTGCCTGTGCCCACACGACCCTGGTCCCACGTCTCCTTGGACTTTGTAACTGGCCTCCCACCATCAGGTGGGATGACTGTCATTCTCACTGTGGTTGACCGGTTTAGCAAGATGGCACACTTCATTCCCCTCCCTAAACTGCCATCTGCCAGAGAGACTGCCCAGGCTGTTCTTGATCATGTCTTCCGTCTACACGGGCTGCCCAGGGATGTTGTCTCTGACCGAGGCCCGCAATTTACCTCTACATTCTGGAAGGAGTTCTGCCGTCTTCTAGGGGCCACAGTGAGTCTCACCTCTGGGTTCCACCCCCAGTCCAATGGTCAATCCGAGCGGGCAAACCAGGAGCTGGAGAAGGCGCTGCGGTGCATGGTTTCTCGCAAACCCCAGGCTTGGGCACAACAACTGATGTGGATAGAGTATGCTCACAACTCCCTCACCTGCTCTGCCACTGGTATGTCACCTTTCCAGTGTGTGTATGGCTACCAGCCCCCCCTGTTCCCCAGCCAGGAAGGAGATGTGTCCTGCCCGTCTGCCCTCGCCTATGCCCGCCGTTGCCGTCGTACCTGGTCACAAGCTCGTGCCACGCTACTCAAGTCAGCTGTCAGCTATGCCACTGGGGCTAACCGCCGAAGATCGCCGGCACCCGCCTACCGTGTTGGCCAGAAGGTGTGGCTGTCAGCCAAGGATCTCCCACTGCGGGTGGAATCGCGTAAACTGGCACCTCGATTCCTCGGCCCGTTCCCTATCCAGAGGGTCATCAGCCCAACCGCAGTCCGGCTCCAGTTGCCAACCTCCATGAGGGTGCACCCTACTTTCCATGTTTCGAAAGTCAAGCCGACGCATGAAAGCCCGCTGGTCCCCGTGCCGCTTCCTCCTCCTCCTCCTCGCCTCGTTGACGGTGGGCTGGTGTACACCGTTCGACGCCTGCTTCGGTCCAGACGGCGAGGTAGGGGCCTCCAGTATCTCGTCGACTGGGAGGGCTATGGACCTGAGGAGAGAACCTGGGTGCCAGCCAGTCGGATTGTGGACCGGACACTCATCGCCGACTTCCACCGTCTGCATCCTGATCAACCTGCAATCCGTAGGGGCCGCCCCAGAGGGGTCCCTAACCGTCCTGCCCGCCCGGCTTCCTGTCATGTGCCTGACCCTGACCCTGTCTCGGTACCTGTCCCGTCTTCTGTCCACGACCCTCCAGCTCCCTCCGAGGATGAGGATGTTCACTCGGACCGCTCGGAGGAATTCTAGCCCTCCACCGGCTCCCCTCCGCCCTCCCGACGTGGTGTCACTCTTGGGGACTTCTGGGGCCGTCCCTTAGGGGGGGGGTTCTGTCATGAGCTCTCTCTCTGCCTGGTAACACGTGCTGATTGAAGTCTGATGACCTCCACCTGTTCCTGCTCTGCTCTGCCTCACCCTCGTTACCTACCAGCTGCACTGCATTCACCACTCATCATGCCCTCTATATAAAGCCTTGCTTTTCAGTCCACACTTGTCAGATCGTCTGCAACCAGCACCAGTTACCTGCCTGTTTATTGAAAACGCCTCTGACTCTTTGCCTGTGATCCCGGACCCGCTCGACTACTTCTGTGTTCTCCAGCCCCGGTAATCTTGACCTGCCTTCCGTCCCTCTTCTACGAATACCGCCTAGTCCTTGACTGTACTGCTGCTTCGTTTCAATTGCTGTTGTGTGTGTGTTTCCCCCAGGACTTCCCGGATCATCCAGCTCCTGCCTTCGCTGTTCGGCTACTGGGGGAACACACACACGCAGACTCTTGGAACTCCTGTACCCCCCCCGGAACCCCTGAAACCCCCGACCCTTAAATAAACTTTTGAACGTGACGCTTTTGTGGTCCTCGTCCTGTTTGGTGTCTGACACAGACTTAACTACCAAACTGGAGTCATGAAACAAGGAAAGACAATGTTGGATAAGAACATTTGGCCTTTATTGAATTCAAGATGGAGAAAGGCCAAGTGCAGGAAATGACGGGAAGAGTTCCATTAAGCATTAGCATTCTGAGCAGTCACTTCAGGAGTCATCATGGGAGTCTGCAGAGATAAAAAGCAGCCTTTTACTTACAATACAATAAGCCATTGCTTCAACCTCGGGCTGGTTAACTCCCAGACATTTTGTTGGGACTACTGGTTAAGTTTATGAGCAAAACTAGACTGAAATATGAACCAGGCCAGCCCACAATGTTCCATTTCGGCACCCTTGCTCTAAAAGGTTAAAGCCAAAGTGACTCCTTGTACAGCATGTTGGGCCAACATGAACTGCCCATTTGTGAGCAAGTCCACAACATGCCATCGCTCCAATATGGGGCTGGATAAATCACCACACGTTTGACTACTGGCACTGATTTTAAAAGCTGCTGGGATAAAAATGAACCACAACCAAGCCAGCCCACAGCACTCAGTTTCTGTACCATTGCTCTAAAAGTGGCCAAGACTCCTTATGTTGTGTGGAGTAGTAGCTAATGTGAACTGCACCTTCCCATTGGTCTTCCAATTCTAGTCAAAAGCTCTGCACATTTCAGCAACATCATGGAAAAGCAATAGAAATTACTCAAATCTTAAGACTAAAGCAGATTCTAGTGCAGAGTGCCAGGTCTGACATCTGATCAAGATTGACGAGTCTGGAATTTCAATACAATTACATTTAAATCTTTACACAACAGGAAACACGACAAAAAGCCAAACAATTACCCTTGATGGTGGTCCCATCTTGAGCAGAGGTAGTTCCATTTTGCAGATTCATTACGGTGGTTAACACAGCATCCTCACTTGGATAATCTTGGGATTCCACATGAGGAAACCGGGAAAAAAAAATATAGGATCCAATTTTAGAACCAAACTATGGGGATCATAAAAGCCAGCTTAATCCCACTAAGAGCAGTTGTAAACAAGACACGGAGACTTCCTGCGCTTCACACATCAAACCTTACCAGTTCCTACACTGTGGGCTGAAGTGGTCTGGTTTTGGGCAATCTCAGCATCTTCACTTGGTCCATCTGGTGACTCTACACAAACAAAGCCACATAATTGGAGAACAGTAAACCAAGTTGAGATTTGTTTAGAAACACCCTCTACAGGTTAACAAAAAAAAATAAAAAATCTGCTTTCTACAGGAGATGCACAAGACAAGTCTCGTCAATTAGCTCATCTACTTGCTGAGGAGATGTGGCAATTAAAATCAGTTGGTTTGGAAAATGATTGGATCTGTGGTGGGACAGATGAGACCACCTTTGCATTGACAATGTTGCCCAAGCAGAGTCAGTGGACTTCCCTCAGCATTTGAGAGCAGAGCTGATATTCACTGGCCGTTTTTCAGGACTGAAACCCAATTTAGTATACTCGCCAATGTTTGACAAAACTCAAAGCACAGATTCCCTTACGAGTTACTCCACCTGTAGCAGATGACGTAGTCTGGTTTTGGAGACTTGGGGTTGCAGTTACCACATCATCTTCACTAGCCCCATCTTTTGGTTCCCACATAAGAGGAAGACAGAGGGAAGCCAAGTCTCAAGACTAACACACAATAAATCAGACTTGCAGAAACTCATACAAAAAAAGAAGTCTTTACCAGTAACATCAGGTTGCGTAGAAGCGGTCTGATTGTGGGAATTGGGTTCTGGAGTGCCTGCTTGGACAGCTTCACTTGCACCACCTTGGGTTCCATTTAAGGTTAGACATTTAAAAGACAACACAACCACCTTGTAAAAAAATAAGAGCATTACAATAAAGACTGACCCTCAGTTTCAGTTTGGGTCTGGTTGTTGGGATTTGGTGTTGTTGAAACATCAACCTCATGGGCCTCTTTTTTCAAGAAACCCCTCTTTGGAACACAGACTGCGCAAAAGAAGAGAAGAAATTATCTAAATCAGGATTTTAAAACATAATTAAACCGGCAAAAAGATGCTTCAAAGCACGTACCATTACTGAAACTGGCAATGAGAACCAAAACAACAAGTTTCCCCATTAGTGCCATGTTGAATCACCAAAATCACTAGGAACGGTGAGTTCAAGCAGCCATTATGGAGGCTTATAAAGACACAACACACTCATTCTTAATTCAGTGATAATTAGAATCACATGAGTTCCAGGTGTGTATCGTTTATGGATTCATGGGGCCTGGCCTAACAATAATGAGGAAGGCGTATGCCGCAGGTGACAAAAGCTTCAGAAAAGATGTTTGGAATGAAGGTGGTAGGCTACACTTTTGGGCTGAGGAAGAAACACATGTTAATACTGCATAGTAGCAACAGGTTAAGGTTACTATGGAATAATGATAATGTTACTATGGAAACATTCACAGAAGGAACACTTAGAACTTTGATAAAGTCAGATTGACTAAAACCCCCCTTAGCTGTTGTAAAATCAGTGTAACCTACAGACTCAAGTGGCTTATTGGTTTTCTAAAAAGGTTACATCTATTTGGCAAGATTTCTTAAAACTAGATGTACCGCATAGCGGTACAAAGTATGAGCGCCGCTCAGTACTGCACATTCTGTCCGCAAAAATAAATCACGCTTGTCAATTTGTCTCCACAATATTTCTAGAAGCACATACACGCATGCAGGCACACACACACACACACGCGCACACACACACACACATATAAACACACACAAGCACAGATACTCACATGCACGCACACACACACATGCACGCACACACATAAACACAGACACACACACATAAAGACACATGCAAGCACACACACACACGCACACACACACACACACCCCATTACCCCCACACACACACTCACAAGTGAACAAACACACACACACACACAAACACACACACACACACACAGAAGGCTTATACTACAGTACACAAAAGCAAACACATACGTACCCTCCAGAATTATTGGCAACTTGGGTAAAGTTGACTAAAAAGAGGTATAAAAAACAAATATTTTGATGATCCATTGTTCTCTCACAATGTAAACAATGAGGAAAAATCCACCCTTGAAGGAAAGACAATTTATTCTGAGAAAAAGGAAAATGTCATAGAGAAATAAATGTTTAACGAAAACACATTGCTCAATTATTGGCACCCCTAGAAACAGCTTATATACAGAACCTAACAGAAGCATTTTCCTATCTAATTTCAACTTTCTTTTTCACTGAGGTATGAAAATAAAGTGACACAGAGGCTAAATCCTCTAGTCATTTTTCAACATCAGAAAGACAACAGAATACACTCAATTCAAATAAAATGACATTTATAAGTCAGGGAATGTCTACAAACGATTGTTTGTATTCCCAAAGGCCTTGGCAATCTAATTAAGGTGCATGGTATCCTGAACAACAAGAAAAACCTGAACATTTTCAAAGGAAATCTGTCAATCTCTGACAAGACACTAAAGGTTGGTCATAATTGGATCATTCATCAGGTCAATGAACCAAAACAATCGTCCGGATCAAAACAAATATGGTTTACTGAACACAAAATCAAGCTTCGGCCATTGCCATCTCAGTCCCCTGATCTAAACTCCATAGAAAAACAGAGGGGTGAGTCAAAGAGTCAAAGTGTGGACCTCGGAATCTGGACGATCTGGGGAGATTTTGTAAAGACGAACGGTCTTAAATCTCTTGCTTTGTATTCTCCAACTTTATGGGGTGTCATAGGTGAATATTACAAGCTGTTTTATTGGCAAAGGGAGGCTTAAGAAGGAATTATAAGCAGGGGTGCCAATAATTGTGAGCAACACGTTTTTGTTAAAAACATTTATTTCATGAGATTTTCCTTTTTCTCAAAATAAATTTGTTTTCCTTCAAGGTTGGATTTTTTCATTGTGAGAATACAATAAAATCACCAACAGATTATTTTTTATACCCATTTTTAATCAACTTTAGCAGAGGTGCCAATAATTCTGGAGGGTACTGTACATGTACAGACTAATTTACATACACAAAAGTTGCAAGAGTACATATAGAGTAGGACTGGGCTATTCAACTTCATTACCAAGTGGGCCAGACAGGAAATCCATTGGGTCTTTGCGGGCCACCCAAAATAGTGTTTTGCTAAAATGACTCCTATTGTGGCTAGAAGAGACATGCGTTCTTGAGTATCCAGCTATTTAATGAGTTCAGTATTATAGATTCACAAACACTAGAGGTGGTGGACATTACTTTATTCCGAGATGCATCGACAGCCCCTCAAAACAATTCCAAACAGACATAAAGTGCGTATAGAGCAGATCCATACAGATTATTTGTCAAATTAACCAGTAAAACAGTATCAGGGGATGGAATATATAACATTCACACAACTTCTGTCATAGCTCATATTTCCAAAAGAAATCTGTGAAACAGTAGCCTGACAAACAATAAGCAGCATTTTAATGCCTCAGTCAAGAGAGGCTCATTGACATCCAACTGTCATTATTCATATTTGTGGAGAAAATGTGCAGGACTGAACGGTGGTCATATTTTGTATCGCTAGTTTTAACATTTGTGGGTCATTTTAAGCAAGGCATTAGGCAAATATGATGGCAGCTCCATCTCTCCATCTCCAGAAGTCTGCAACCTGGGTGTCATCTTGGACTCCACCCTTTCATTCGTCACATATCAAACACGTCACCAAATCTGCCTTCTACCACCTCAAAAACATCAAGACTCTTGACCCTCACTCTCAGACTTAACTACCAAACTGGAGTCATGAAACAAGGAAAGACAATGTTGGATAAGAACATTTGGCCTTTATTGAATTCAAGATGGAGAAAGGCCAAGTGCAGGAAATGACGGGAAGAGTTCCATTAAGCATTAGCATTCTGAGCAGTCACTTCAGGAGTCATCATGGGAGTCTGCAGAGATAAAAAGCAGCCTTTTACTTACAATACAATAAGCCATTGCTTCAACCTCGGGCTGGTTAACTCCCAGACATTTTGTTGGGACTACTGGTTAAGTTTATGAGCAAAACTAGACTGAAATATGAACCAGGCCAGCCCACAATGTTCCATTTCGGCACCCTTGCTCTAAAAGGTTAAAGCCAAAGTGACTCCTTGTACAGCATGTTGGGCCAACATGAACTGCCCATTTGTGAGCAAGTCCACAACATGCCATCGCTCCAATATGGGGCTGGATAAATCACCACACGTTTGACTACTGGCACTGATTTTAAAAGCTGCTGGGATAAAAATGAACCACAACCAAGCCAGCCCACAGCACTCAGTTTCTGTACCATTGCTCTAAAAGTGGCCAAGACTCCTTATGTTGTGTGGAGTAGTAGCTAATGTGAACTGCACCTTCCCATTGGTCTTCCAATTCTAGTCAAAAGCTCTGCACATTTCAGCAACATCATGGAAAAGCAATAGAAATTACTCAAATCTTAAGACTAAAGCAGATTCTAGTGCAGAGTGCCAGGTCTGACATCTGATCAAGATTGACGAGTCTGGAATTTCAATACAATTACATTTAAATCTTTACACAACAGGAAACATGACAAAAAGCCAAACAATTACCCTTGATGGTGGTCCCATCTTGAGCAGAGGTAGTTCCATTTTGCAGATTCATTACGGTGGTTAACACAGCATCCTCACTTGGATAATCTTGGGATTCCACATGAGGAAACCGGGAAAAAAAAATATAGGATCCAATTTTAGAACCAAACTATGGGGATCATAAAAGCCAGCTTAATCCCACTAAGAGCAGTTGTAAACAAGACACGGAGACTTCCTGCGCTTCACACATCAAACCTTACCAGTTCCTACACTGTGGGCTGAAGTGGTCTGGTTTTGGGCAATCTCAGCATCTTCACTTGGTCCATCTGGTGACTCTACACAAACAAAGCCACATAATTGGAGAACAGTAAACCAAGTTGAGATTTGTTTAGAAACACCCTCTACAGGTTAACAAAAAAAAATAAAAAATCTGCTTTCTACAGGAGATGCACAAGACAAGTCTCGTCAATTAGCTCATCTACTTGCTGAGGAGATGTGGCAATTAAAATCAGTTGGTTTGGAAAATGATTGGATCTGTGGTGGGACAGATGAGACCACCTTTGCATTGACAATGTTGCCCAAGCAGAGTCAGTGGACTTCCCTCAGCATTTGAGAGCAGAGCTGATATTCACTGGCCGTTTTTCAGGACTGAAACCCAATTTAGTATACTCGCCAATGTTTGACAAAACTCAAAGCACAGATTCCCTTACGAGTTACTCCACCTGTAGCAGATGACGTAGTCTGGTTTTGGAGACTTGGGGTTGCAGTTACCACATCATCTTCACTAGCCCCATCTTTTGGTTCCCACATAAGAGGAAGACAGAGGGAAGCCAAGTCTCAAGACTAACACACAATAAATCAGACTTGCAGAAACTCATACAAAAAAAGAAGTCTTTACCAGTAACATCAGGTTGCGTAGAAGCGGTCTGATTGTGGGAATTGGGTTCTGGAGTGCCTGCTTGGACAGCTTCACTTGCACCACCTTGGGTTCCATTTAAGGTTAGACATTTAAAAGACAACACAACCACCTTGTAAGAAAATAAGAGCATTACAATAAAGACTGACCCTCAGCTTCAGTTTGGGTCTGGTGGTTGGGATTTGGTGTTGTTGAAACATCAACCTCATGGGCCTCTTTTTTCAAGAAACCCCTCTTTGGAACACAGACTGCGCAAAAGAAGAGAAGAAATTATCTAAATCAGGATTTTAAAACATAATTAAACCGGCAAAAAGATGCTTCAAAGCACGTACCATTACTGAAACTGGCAATGAGAACCAAAACAACAAGTTTCCCCATTAGTGCCATGTTGAATCACCAAAATCACTAGGAACGGTGAGTTCAAGCAGCCATTATGGAGGCTTATAAAGACACAACACACTCATTCTTAATTCAGTGATAATTAGAATCACATGAGTTCCAGGTGTGTATCGTTTATGGATTCATGGGGCCTGGCCTAACAATAATGAGGAAGGCGTATGCCGCAGGTGACAAAAGCTTCAGAAAAGATGTTTGGAATGAAGGCGGTAGGCTACACTTTTGGGCTGAGGAAGAAACACATGTTAATACTGCATAGTAGCAACAGGTTAAGGTTACTATGGAATAATGATAATGTTACTATGGAAACATTCACAGAAGGAACACTTAGAATTTTGATAAAGTCAGATTGACTAAAACCCCCCTTAGCTGTTGTAAAATCAGTGTAACCTACAGACTCAAGTGGCTTATTGGTTTTCTAAAAAGGTTACGTCTATTTGGCAAGATTTCTTAAAACTAGATGTACCGCATAGCGGTACAAAGTATGAGCGCCGCTCAGTACTGCACATTCTGTCCGCAAAAATAAATCACGCTTGTCAATTTGTCTCCACAATATTTCTAGAAGCACATACACGCATGCAGGCACACACACACACACACACGCGCACACACACACACACACATATAAACACACACAAGCACAGATACTCACATGCACGCACACACACACATGCACGCACACACATAAACACAGACACACACACATAAAGACACATGCAAGCACACACACACGCACACACACACACACCCCATTACCCCCACACACACACTCACAAGTGAACAAACACACACACACACACAGAAGGCTTATACTACAGTACACAAAAGCAAACACATACGTACAGTACCCTCCAGAATTATTGGCAACTTGGGTAAAGTTGACTAAAAAGAGGTATAAAAAACAAATATTTTGATGATCCATTGTTCTCTCACAATGAAAACAATGAGGAAAAATCCACCCTTGAAGGAAAGACAATTTATTCTGAGAAAAAGGAAAATGTCATAGAGAAATAAATGTTTAACGAAAACACATTGCTCAATTATTGGCACCCCTAGAAACAGCTTATATACAGAACCTAACAGAAGCATTTTCCTATCTAATTTCAACTTTCTTTTTCACTGAGGTATGAAAATAAAGTGACACAGAGGCTAAATCCTCTAGTCATTTTTCAACATCAGAAAGACAACAGAATACACTCAATTCAAATAAAATGACATTTATAAGTCAGGGAATGTCTACAAACTATTGTTTGTATTCCCAAAGGCCTTGGCAATCTAATTAAGGTGCATGGTATCCTGAACAACAAGAAAAACCTGAACATTTTCAAAGGAAATCTGTCAATCTCTGACAAGACACTAAAGGTTGGTCATAATTGGATCATTCATCAGGTCAATGAACCAAAACAATCGTCCGGATCAAAACAAATATGGTTTACTGAACACAAAATCAAGCTTCGGCCATTGCCATCTCAGTCCCCTGATCTAAACTCCATAGAAAAACAGAGGGGTGAGTCAAAGAGTCAAAGTGTGGACCTCGGAATCTGGACGATCTGGGGAGATTTTGTAAAGACGAACGGTCTTAAATCTCTTGCTTTGTATTCTCCAACTTTATGGGGTGTCATAGGTGAATATTACAAGCTGTTTTATTGGCAAAGGGGGGCTTAAGAAGGAATTATAAGCAGGGGTGCCAACAATAATTGTGAGCAACACGTTTTTGTTAAAAACATTTATTTCATGAGATTTTCCTTTTTCTCAAAATAAATTTGTTTTCCTTCAAGGTTGGATTTTTTCATTGTGAGAATACAATAAAATCACCAACAGATTATTTTTTATACCCATTTTTAATCAACTTTAGCAGAGGTGCCAATAATTCTGGAGGGTACTGTACATGTACAGACTAATTTACATACACAAAAGTTGCAAGAGTACATATAGAGTAGGACTGGGCTATTCAACTTCATTACCAAGTGGGCCAGACAGGAAATCCATTGGGTCTTTGCGGGCCACCCAAAATAGTGTTTTGCTAAAATGACTCCTATTGTGGCTAGAAGAGACATGCGTTCTTGAGTATCCAGCTATTTAATGAGTTCAGTATTATAGATTCACAAACACTAGAGGTGGTGGACATTACTTTATTCCGAGATGCATCGACAGCCCCTCAAAACAATTCCAAACAGACATAAAGTGCGTATAGAGCAGATCCATACAGATTATTTGTCAAATTAACCAGTAAAACAGTATCAGGGGATGGAATATATAACATTCACACAACTTCTGTCATAGCTCATATTTCCAAAAGAAATCTGTGAAACAGTAGCCTGACAAACAATAAGCAGCATTTTAATGCCTCAGTCAAGAGAGGCTCATTGACATCCAACTGTCATTATTCATATTTGTGGAGAAAATGTGCAGGACTGAACGGTGGTCATATTTTGTATCGCTAGTTTTAACATTTGTGGGTCATTTTAAGCAAGGCATTAGGCAAATATGATGGCAGCTCCATCTCTCCATCTCCAGAAGTCTGCAACCTGGGTGTCATCTTGGACTCCACCCTTTCATTCGTCACATATCAAACACGTCACCAAATCTGCCTTCTACCACCTCAAAAACATCAAGACTCTTGACCCTCACTCTCAGACTTAACTACCAAACTGGAGTCATGAAACAAGGAAAGACAATGTTGGATAAGAACATTTGGCCTTTATTGAATTCAAGATGGAGAAAGGCCAAGTGCAGGAAATGACGGGAAGAGTTCCATTAAGCATTAGCATTCTGAGCAGTCACTTCAGGAGTCATCATGGGAGTCTGCAGAGATAAAAAGCAGCCTTTTACTTACAATACAATAAGCCATTGCTTCAACCTCGGGCTGGTTAACTCCCAGACATTTTGTTGGGACTACTGGTTAAGTTTATGAGCAAAACTAGACTGAAATATGAACCAGGCCAGCCCACAATGTTCCATTTCGGCACCCTTGCTCTAAAAGGTTAAAGCCAAAGTGACTCCTTGTACAGCATGTTGGGCCAACATGAACTGCCCATTTGTGAGCAAGTCCACAACATGCCATCGCTCCAATATGGGGCTGGATAAATCACCACACGTTTGACTACTGGCACTGATTTTAAAAGCTGCTGGGATAAAAATGAACCACAACCAAGCCAGCCCACAGCACTCAGTTTCTGTACCATTGCTCTAAAAGTGGCCAAGACTCCTTATGTTGTGTGGAGTAGTAGCTAATGTGAACTGCACCTTCCCATTGGTCTTCCAATTCTAGTCAAAAGCTCTGCACATTTCAGCAACATCATGGAAAAGCAATAGAAATTACTCAAATCTTAAGACTAAAGCAGATTCTAGTGCAGAGTGCCAGGTCTGACATCTGATCAAGATTGACGAGTCTGGAATTTCAATACAATTACATTTAAATCTTTACACAACAGGAAACACGACAAAAAGCCAAACAATTACCCTTGATGGTGGTCCCATCTTGAGCAGAGGTAGTTCCATTTTGCAGATTCATTACGGTGGTTAACACAGCATCCTCACTTGGATAATCTTGGGATTCCACATGAGGAAACCGGGAAAAAAAAATATAGGATCCAATTTTAGAACCAAACTATGGGGATCATAAAAGCCAGCTTAATCCCACTAAGAGCAGTTGTAAACAAGACACGGAGACTTCCTGCGCTTCACACATCAAACCTTACCAGTTCCTACACTGTGGGCTGAAGTGGTCTGGTTTTGGGCAATCTCAGCATCTTCACTTGGTCCATCTGGTGACTCTACACAAACAAAGCCACATAATTGGAGAACAGTAAACCAAGTTGAGATTTGTTTAGAAACACCCTCTACAGGTTAACAAAAAAAAATAAAAAATCTGCTTTCTACAGGAGATGCACAAGACAAGTCTCGTCAATTAGCTCATCTACTTGCTGAGGAGATGTGGCAATTAAAATCAGTTGGTTTGGAAAATGATTGGATCTGTGGTGGGACAGATGAGACCACCTTTGCATTGACAATGTTGCCCAAGCAGAGTCAGTGGACTTCCCTCAGCATTTGAGAGCAGAGCTGATATTCACTGGCCGTTTTTCAGGACTGAAACCCAATTTAGTATACTCGCCAATGTTTGACAAAACTCAAAGCACAGATTCCCTTACGAGTTACTCCACCTGTAGCAGATGACGTAGTCTGGTTTTGGAGACTTGGGGTTGCAGTTACCACATCATCTTCACTAGCCCCATCTTTTGGTTCCCACATAAGAGGAAGACAGAGGGAAGCCAAGTCTCAAGACTAACACACAATAAATCAGACTTGCAGAAACTCATACAAAAAAAGAAGTCTTTACCAGTAACATCAGGTTGCGTAGAAGCGGTCTGATTGTGGGAATTGGGTTCTGGAGTGCCTGCTTGGACAGCTTCACTTGCACCACCTTGGGTTCCATTTAAGGTTAGACATTTAAAAGACAACACAACCACCTTGTAAGAAAATAAGAGCATTACAATAAAGACTGACCCTCAGCTTCAGTTTGGGTCTGGTGGTTGGGATTTGGTGTTGTTGAAACATCAACCTCATGGGCCTCTTTTTTCAAGAAACCCCTCTTTGGAACACAGAAGACTGCTCAAAAGAAGAGAAGAAATGATTTAAATCAGGATTTTAAAACATAATTAAACCGGCAAAAAGATGCTTCAAAGCACATACCATTACTGAAACTGGCAATGAGAACCAAAACAACAAGTTTCCCCATTAGTGCCATGTTGAATCACCAAAATCACTAGGAACGGTGAGTTCAAGCAGCCATTATGGAGGCTTATAAAGACACAACACACTCATTCTTAATTCAATGATAATTAGAATCACATGAGTTCCAGGTGTGTATCGTTTATGGATTCATGGGGCCTGGCCTAACAATAATGAGGAAGGCGTATGCCGCAGGTGACAAAAGCTTCAGAAAAGATGTTTGGAATGAAGGCGGTAGGCTACACTTTTGGGCTGAGGAAGAAACACATGTTAATACTGCATCGTAGCAACAGGTTAAGGTTACTATGGAATAATGATAATGTTACTATGGAAACATTCACAGAAGGAACACTTAGAACTTTGATAAAGTCAGATTGACTAAAACCCCCCTTAGCTGTTGTAAAATCAGTGTAACCTACAGACTCAAGTGGCTTATTGGTTTTCTAAAAAGGTTACATCTATCTGGCAAGATTTCTTAAAACTAGATGTACCGCACTAGATGCGCCGCTCAGTTCTGTACATTCTGTCCGCAAAAATAAATCACGCTTGTCAATTTGTCTCCACAATATTTCTAAAAGCACATACAGTACACGCTTGCAGGCACACACGCACACATATAAACACACTCAGACTTAATAAACACACACACATAAACACACGCACGTACACACACACACAAGCACAGATACTCACATGCACGCACACACACACACGCACACACATAAACACAGACACACACACATAAAGACACATGCAAGCACACGCACACATACACACCCCATTACTGTACCTCCACACACACGCAGTCACAAGTGAACAAACACACACACACACACAAATGCAAATGCAAATGCAAGGGATCATCATCCCCATACCTGGACTCTGTTGTGAAAGTTTTACCTTGCAACACAGGGAATAAACCTGTTGTTTTGTATTTTTCACTTTAAAGGATAATTCCGGTGTGATTTTGACCTAAAGTGTGTTGAAACATGATACCGAGTGTGAATGTATGTCTCATAGCTCATCTCGGCTTGTCCCCTGCACTCAGAAATCTGGCGCTAGTTAGCCAATGCTACCAACAGTTTTTCGTTGGGGGTGCCTCGGGCATTGGCATAGCCATGCAAATAAATCACTGTTTTACACCATTTACGAGGCTCAAAGTAGCTCCATACTTCATTGGTAGACTACCGAGGGCCTTGACATTTAAAACGAGACATTGAGAACTTTGAAAAAGCACTGGTAGTTTATTTACAAGACGATTTATACAGACAGTACCTTAAGGAATTTTACCGTTCAACGCCATCTTGAATTTAGTCACGATAAGTGGAGCGACGAGTACGAACGAACAGGTATGATAAGGGATCAGATTACAAACATAATTCAGTGGAAATGCATGGATTCAGTTGCTTCCAGTAGCAGCAACTGGAATCCATGCATTTCCACAGAATTATTTTTGGAATCTGATTCCAATTCAGATTCCTGATTGGCTAGCCAAACCTGAGCATCGCCATTGGCTATTCAACAGGAAGTGCCAGAACAGTCTCAAAAGTATCCGTATACTTGTAGAAAATACTTGTGCAGCGGTAGAGATTCGTAATGGTAGAATAGCTTTGTAATTCAAAGACAAGCAACTGTGGAAGGTTTAGTACCTGTGGAATATATTTGTAAGTGAAGGACATATGAGTAATACTTAAAATCGTTCGTGTTATTTTTTTGTTAAATCACAAATTAGTTTTACAGTTACAAATCTTGATGCACACACACACAATACATATGAGACACTTCTCATCCCAAGGGGGTGCAATAGTCTGTGCACTTGCAGAAAAGATTTGTAACTGTAGGACAACTTTTTGTACGTAGAAATTTACGTTTACGTTACGTTTTTAAGTTTACAAACGGAAGTTTGGGAGGAGCATGACGGAATTTGCTGCGCCTCCTTCAATCAGACAGGTTATTTATTCGCAGTCGGCCTCTATCTGCCGAAGATGCAGCATCGGCGTCACTCCGCTTGCAAGAAGGAGAGCTACTCCGCGGACCATATCTTTGATTAGAGCAGAGTTGGATGTAGGATCAATTGCCCTTGTTTCGCAAGGAAAGCAGACCTACGTCGCCTTCTCCAACAATCAGTTGATCTTTCCTCTCCTACTACAGCCGATCAACCCAGCACCAGCACCGCAGCGCGGAGCTCCGTTCCTCCGGCGTCTCCCCCTCAACATGTTTTTCAACTCCGCAACTTATGGTAGCCCGCGTGCAACCTTGCTTTCCGCTACTGCGGCCTCTTTCTCTATTCCTAAACAGCTTTCCCCCTGCTCACTCAACTCAGGATGTTATGGCAGCCCGTGTGCAGCCCTCTACCTTGCCTTCCGCTACTGCGGCCTCTTTCTCTTTCCAGGTAATCAACCCTCCCCACTTTTCTCTTTGCCTACCTTAGGTGCTGCGCAACCTCCTCCCCCTTCCCCCGTAGCGACCGCGTCGCTACTTTTTCCCGTTTCCCCATCATCTCCCGCCCAGCCAGAGACCGCGTACCTGGTTCTCCCTCACCCCTCTTTCCCTGGATTGGTGCCACCACCCTATAGGCTACCGTATCGGCATCTCATCTGAGACCATGTCTACATAAAATAGTAATACAATATAATCTATGTGGTGATCACAAAATGTATTAAGGGAGCATCCCTTTATTCAATGCCGGCGTTGGCCGTAAGGCAGCTGATACACAGGAGCTGTTGCTCTGTCGCTTATTGCCAAGAGGGCAAGGAAGGAATTTTTCTCCTTTAAATGTCTGGGAGTTTTTTCGCCTTCCTCTGTGTTCATTGAGTGTCAGCATTTTAAAGCCCTTGCCTAGTTGACCAAGGGAGCACCTGCACCTGCGTGTAGCTCTGCTCTGTTCCTCGGAATCCTCTCTAATAATGTGTTGCTGCTCATCACTTCTCTTGCCATTATAGCTACCGCAGTTAGCTACAGCAGCCTATTTTAATTGCGTAGGCCTTACTAGCCTACTAAACATTGGGGTGCATTAGATGTTGAACTTCACAACCGCAAACAATTTGGCTAATTATTTTTCCATCGCATGGAAAGATCCCCCCTCCAGACTACGGACGCACCGTTACTCGCTTCTGGTTTCAAACGCAGCTCAACGCTGTTCTAACGCAAATCGGAATCCCAGCAGGCCGTTACTACTCATTATTTTATGGTGCAGCCACCAACGCAGCAAATAACGGCCTGTCCGATCAAGCGCCTATCACTCTTATGTCAGATCAAGTCTCTTTGATCTGAGGGAATTAGCGCACCTCGCGCTCTCCCGTTGAATTTGTTCGCGTGGTCCTGGCTATAGGGTCCCTCATCTTTAACACATTTTTTGGGGTGTATTGTGGAATCCTGCACGACTCCTGCCTGCACAGTTGACTCCTGCACGATCCCGCAAATTACTTCAGGACCCAGGCCAGAGACTTCTCTAAAGAGCTGGGTCTTCAGGAGTTTTTTGAAAATGGAGAGGGATGTCCCTGCCCTTGTAGGAACTGGCAGAGTGTTCCACCAACGAGGAACAACAGATGAGAAAAGTTTGGATTGGCCTGAGCGTA
Source organism: Alosa sapidissima (assembly GCF_018492685.1). Lineage (NCBI taxonomy): Eukaryota > Metazoa > Chordata > Actinopteri > Clupeiformes > Clupeidae > Alosa > Alosa sapidissima. The sequence continues at coordinate 12,246,949 of NC_055960.1, forward strand.
CCGGTAAAGCTAGACGTCGTTCGTCTGAGGAGCGCAGCGGTCTGGAGGAAGTGTATGTCTGTATGAGGGCATTCAAGTAGGTGGGAGCAGAACTGGAGACTACTTTGTAGGCAAGGGTTAGAGCCTTGAATTTGATGCGGGCCGCCATAGGTAGCCAGTGTAGCTGGATGAGCAGCGGGGTAACATGTGCCCTTTTGGGTTGGTTGTAGACCAGGCGCGCTGCCGCGTTCTGAATCATCTGAAGGGGTTTCACTACGCAGGCTGGGAGACCTGTCAGGAGGGCGTTGCAGTAGTGGAGTCGTGAGATCACTATTGCCTGAACCAGAAGTTGAGTAGTATCTTGAGTCAAGTTAAGTCCTGATTTTTCGTATGTTGTAGAGTGCGAAACGGCATGACCGGGCGACTGAGGCAACATGATCTGAGAAGGTTAGTTGGTTGTCGAGAACAACTCCTAGATTTCTTGCAGTCCTGGTAGGTGAAACAGACAGGGAGTTACATTTGATGTTGATGTCGTGGTGTACGGTAGGTTTAGCTGGGAGGACCAGCAGTTCAGTCTTTGAGAACAGATAGAGCTGTGTGTCGTCTGCATAGCAGTGGGATGAGAAGCCATGCGAACAGATAATCTGTCCCAAGGAGGTGGTGTAGATAGCAAAGACATAACCGCGGCATCTGTTGATGGAGTGTCAGTGCAGAAAGAGATGCATCCCACCTGGGCCAGTACGGTAGATATCAAAATCTTACGTTTACTGGCCGATACACCCTTGACAGACTGTGAGTCTTTAATGACTAGACACATTTTGGAGAGTCAAAAAAGAGATCCTGCTATAGGGCCAGTCATGAGATTTAAGAGAATTAGCCAGCCCCCACCAGCCAGCTCACTGAGCTCAGAGCATCCAGATGTTAGGGCACTTCTTCGTCAGTGGAATAAACTGTATCTCAGCCCAGAAGGTGTGCTTTACAGAAGATATAGAGAAATAGAACTCAACTGATCCTCCCCAAAGAGTATTATCAGACTGTCTTCTTCGAGCTACATAAGGAAATGGGACATCCAGGTGTGGATAGAACATTAGACCTGATAAGGGAGAGATTTTATTGGCCCAAAATGCACTTTGTAATGCATGTCTGTGAATGCCTGAAAACAAAACAACCACAAAAACAAACCAGAGTACCACTTGTGTCAATTGTGACAACACGCCCATTTAAATTAGTTTCAATGGACTTTCTGCATCTAGAAACATGCAAGCACGGCTATGAATACATACTGGTGGTTATAGACCACTACACACGGTTTGCGTAAGCTAATGCCACTGAAAAATAAGTCAGCAAAAACTGTTGTGGAAAAGGTCTTTAATGACTTTGCCCTTCGCTTTGGGTTTCCAGAGAAAATACACCATGATATGGGTAGAGAATTTACAAAATCAGTTGATGGCTCAGCTTGAGAGATGTTGTGGGGTGCGAGGCTCTCATACAACCTGTTACCACCCACAAGGAAACGGACAGGTAGAACGCTTCAATAGAACCCTATTGTCCATGCAACATACTTTTGACTGATACAGAAAAAGCTGACTGGAAGAACTCGCTAGAAAAAATGGTGCATGCGTATAACTGCACACGCAGTGAGGCTACAGGATTTGCCCCATATTACTTGCTCTTTGGTCGCTCTCCAAGACTGACAATTGATATCCTGTTCAATATGCCATCAACGGAGAAGCAAGAGAGTTACTCAGAATATGTGCAGAACTGGCAGGCCAGAATGCGTCAGGCATATGATATTGCTACTAAAGAAGCTTCAAGAGGGAAGTTGTGCTATGATAGGAAAATCAATGGGACTGATCTGCAACCGGGTGGAATAGTCCTAGTCCTGAAATCTGTCTGAGCGAGGAGGCCCAGGAAAGCTTAGGTCCTACTGGTGAAAGTTCATCGAGTCACGCCGGAAGGAGGTTGAAGGACAAGGGTGCTCCACAGAAACTTGCTCCTCCCATGCGACAGCTTGCCACTGGATAGATCAGAGCCTGACAGACAGAACATGGGCAGACGACAGACTCCAGAAACACAAGAGAAGATTCAATGAGGAAGCTGAGCAGAAAGCAAAAAGAATCAGCTGAACACTCTGACAGTGAAAACAATGATGAGCGTGAGTATGCCTGTAGGTTTCCCCGCAACACACATCAGGCTGAAGAAAACAATGCTCTGAACCCATATGCACAGCCATTTGTTCTTGATCAGGAGAATGCAGGGGAACTGAGGGACCATGAGGCGGGTGACCCTGACCTGCCAGACCTGGAGGAACTGGACGTACAGGAGGAAGAGTTTCAAATTCCTGGTGGGACTGATCAACCAGAGTCAGCACAAGCATCAGATGATGAACCTGATCTGCAACATGTGAGTACTTACCCACAGAGAGAACGACGTCGACCAAGGATACTCACCTGTAAAAAAACTAGGTAAACCATCTGTGGTGGAAGCAGGTATGAACAATCTGCAGATGAACTATAACCTTCCACCAGTTCACAGACTGTGGCGCCAATGGACGGTGATGGACATTGAAGTACAAGGGTAAACAAAAACACACAAAAGAAAAGGGAAAAAAAGAATCTTGGGATGTGTGTACTGTTAATGAAAGAAAATGTGTTAATGACATAATGATAAGTGTTACATGGAATGGGTTTTGTTCATGTTAATATGTGGTAACTGGCAGTGAACTGCTAAAAAGATATAGGCCTACAGGCTGGTCCCAAAATAAGTGTAATCCATTCTTTGAAATGGGTAAACGGAAGGAGAAAGTAACAAACTATAGATAAGCCCACTGGTCAAATCACTTTTATTTTTTATAGTGCTTTTATATGCACAGAGTGCAACTGCAACCCAAAGCGCTATATATACTAAGGTTAGATATTATACACTAGCGATACAGTAGGGTTAACCTTTTATATGAATAATATAGCAAACTATTTAAATAGAGTGGTGCAGATATGACAGATATATTTTAGAAACATTTTATTTGTGAAATGTATAATTTTAGGGTAAGGCTATTTGCACCCCTGGTACAATTAGCAGTGTATGCTATTCGTACCCTGGTGCAGTAAGAAGTGAATTCTATTCGTACCCCGGTGCACACAGCAATGTGTCCTATTAGTACCCCGTCTGGTACAAATATCAATGTATGCTATTCGTACCCCGGTGCACACAGCAATGTGTTCTATTAATACCCCGTCTGGTACAAATATCAGTGTATGCTATTTGCATCCCTGTGCATTTATTCTGGCATATTGATCACACAATGCAATAATATTTTTTTTTAAAAACAAGCAACATGTTTTTTTGTTGTTATGTAACAGGGTGTGAATAGCTCAGCTGTGTAATAGACACTCTGAATAAGGTATGCTGTTTGCATCAATGTAGCCTACAGTTAGAAGTGGATGCTATTCGTACCCTGGTGTTTATAGTACTGTATGCTATTTACACCCTGGTGCATGAACTAGCTAATTGTTGCAATCAAAACTTCCGTTTAAGAACCGATTTCTTGTTCAAATTGCGCGCCTTCTCTCCAGAGACGTTGGTACACATGCACACTCACTCTGCCAAAACACATCACACGGGAATCGAACCCCAGTCTCCTGCATGCTAACCCAGGTCTGCGACCACTGCACTATCTTCTTCCACAAGTAAATGGTGTTTGCAGGTAAACATATAGTTTATAGACTTGAACGTCATATTCACGAAATTTCTGTTAACTAACAAACTGACAGTTGTATGTGTTCACTGAACCAAGATTATGAAAATAAAACACAACTTTTCAATCTAAAACTTAATCTGAACAGATATTAGTGCCGAAACCTTTCAGAATTCTTCACTTTCTGCTGACGAAAAAACGAATGTCCGCCATGTTTTTTGTGCACGTGAGCAACGTCTTTTTGTTGTTATGTCATAGGGTGTGAATAGCTCAGCTGTGTGGCCAAGGCTATTCGTACCAGGGGTGTAAATAGACAATCCGATAATTTTATTTCAAAATACACATAACAAAAATGGTGATAATGTGATGTCCTAAGTTAAAGCATAACTTAAGTAAACATAGAGAAATAATAGAGTATAGATTCATGATAATTTTTAAATAACCTATTATGTTTACAGAAAAATAACATACTTGGACAGTGAGAGAGAATCATTCATCATTTCATATTCTATATAATGCATCCCTGTAGTAGAGTAAGATGCATATACAGTAGTACCAGGACCATGAGCTTGATCCCCAGGCAGAACACATGCTGATGAAAATATCTGTTCGGTACTCTACGTCACTGCATAAAAGAATATGGTTTATGAATATATGTAAATTGCATTATTACAGTATGATATGATATGGAGGGTTTGTCAGCAGTAACTCTTAACTGGTGAGGAGATGGTCATTGGAATTTGGTTTACAATAGCGCAAGTACTTAGAAATGAAGGAGACACCAGTGAAGGAGTGGATATGGTGCCAACTGTCTGCATCATAAAAGGAGACCAGACCTGCCTCATAATCCACAAACACCCCCACCCTCTGGGGCTTCTCTTTCAGGGAGAGGGGATTAGCAACGATTTCTGGTGCAAAATATTCGTTCCCGCTCATCAATATTATCCAAAATCCATTTTTAGTGCTGTAATTAATATTGCCCCTTCTCTTAATTGATTCTCTTGCCACTCCTATGTCCCAACACATCTTCTGACTGACTTGAACTTCATAATAAAACCGCACAGAAGAGAAACCCTCTTTTCCAAGGACGCATGGCACAGCATTGAATCTCTTTGGGTTGTGATTGACATGCTGTTGTTTATCTCCAAGTCTGACTTGTTTCCCATCAGCAGAGAGGATGAGGTTAGGGTGTGCTGTGTCAGGATCCAGGGTGACCCTCACTGTGAGACAGGTGGGTGCAATAAGTTTAGACAATTTCATCATGCAATTATTAAAATCCTTTGAAGTAATCATCCTGCACTTATTCAACAATGATGTTTAGTACGTATTGCTCTATAGTAATTGTATGCTAAATGAAATAATAATTGTGGGATTACATACCACCACACATACCTATATAGCGTTTTACATTCTTCATCGACTCTGAAAGACATATATTAATTACAACCTGGGGAAGAGATTGTGATTACATGTGGTATATGTAGCCTACAGGTAAAAAAAAGAACCCTAAATACTCATCTCTTTCTTCTGCTGTAGTACTGCATGTGGCCTCTAACTGGGATTTCTCTTCACGTAGTTGATTGTAGCTGTCCTGTACTTGTGATTTCTCTTTAACTAAGTTTGTAAAACTTTTATACAATTCATCCCTTTCTTGAGTAGTTGCATTGATTTCTGCTTGGCTGATGTAACAGTCCTGTAACTGTTGTCCCCCTTCAGTGATCATGATGCTGAGTCCTGTGATGATGGCAAGGAGAAAAGCACACAGAAGGCCCAGAAACACCACCGCTAGTTTGTAGAGACCTGCAGATAAAAAGAAAAAAAAGGAAAACACCATACACAAGTATTTATACACTTTTAAAGTATTTTACCCTTCTCCATTACAAACTGAAGAGGAATTTGCAGTAATGCTTGCCTTCAAATGTAGTTAACCAAAATATGTAACTCTGGGCTACACTGAAAGCGTGATGCAGAGCATACTGTGGTTCTGTTCAAAACGGAAGACTGCTGCCTCGCTGCCTAAATAGAGAGCTGTCACACTAGACATGACTTTGGATTGAATGCATCTTTTAAGAAAGCGTAGCACTCTAGAATTTTTGGTTAACAACACGAAGGTATGATGTTAGCAAAAGCCGTAACACTAAACTAAACTAGTTTACAGAAGCTAGCAGGCTAACGGTAGAAATTAGTTTGACAGGCGGCACATATATCAGACCAGACGCTATCAATGGTTACAACAATGGTTTAATCAGATAGTACAGTGTTTATTTCTCGCTACACATCTACAAATCTAAGCAAAATAATGTCACACAAATCACATTTCAAAAGATTCAGCAGCCATTACCAATGTCATCCACCATTTTTGTGACCAAGACTAACCTTTTCTTATGAATTCAGAATGATTAGATGTATCTTACGGTAGCCAGCAGCCCTTTTCTGCTGGTGCGTTAAAATTCTATTTTTGGTGACGTAAATTATGCAAAAACCTATGAAGCCTTTAGATTGGGTTGTGCAATTTGTGTGACCATTGATTGTATAGGTATGTCAGGAGTCACATGATTAATTTAAAAATGTAGAGTTAAAGAGTAAAATTATGTAGGAAATACTCAAGTGACATATAAAAGCCCTATAAGTAATATTGACGTATAGGCAACATTAACAGATGTATAGTTTGTGGTAAATACAGAGTCATGTACAATAAATACTATGAATAATGTATTTGTAGTGATAAGTAGTGATAATGTTCATATTTACCAAAGTGTTGGATTTGGCCATCCTGAGCAAGGATAGAGTTATCTGTTCTTCTGAACACCAAACTGGTGTATACTTCTTCGTCATCGCTGCCAGCAGGGACATCACGGTTAAAAGTTTGAACATTTCTGTAAACAACTTTAGTCATCGCCATCTCATTTTGTTGTTTGAAACGGATTGCTTTTGCACTCATACTCTGGTCCTTCCTGTAGATGTTGGTGTGGCAGCAGATGTGACAGATCACCAGCACTGCTCTTTACAGAAACCCAGAGAGGAAGTGGCAGTCACAGGTACAGCAGATGACCTGTCACTTACATTTACACTACACTTACCAGCAGGGACGCTACTGGTGTCCCTCAAACCACTGGTGCTCTTGGAAGGGAAAAGTAGTCCGGACAAGAGGGAGGATTTTGAAAATATCCAGGACCAGGCTTGATTTTTACTGAATTTCAACATAACCATTTTCAAAATATAGTGTAGCAGATTAGTTAGTGTTCACTTTGTGATACAAGCATCAAACTTGGCACAAATATTCTCTGGAACCCACTTTATCCAAGTACAAAGACATACTGTATATATAAAGAACATATGACATTTGTCTTTCTACAATGTGTTCCTGTGGTAGAATAAGGAAAAATCAATCTCAAGACCCATGGGCTTAATCCAACAGGCAGAAAACATGCTGTTAAAATATTAGTGGTTTGGTAATGTGAGAGATAGTTCTGACCTTTTTCTTTCGGGCCTCCGAATAAAGTTCAGCATTTGAAGCACACTGTAGTGGAAGGTCGGAATTTGATGATACCTGGGACCTCTCTCACCTGCCAGAGAATAAAGCTCAGGAGATCGGTTACATGATAGGGTTAGAATTAGATAGGGTTACGGTTACATGATAGGGTTAGAATTAGATAGGGTTACGGTTACATGATATGGTTAGAATTAGATAGGGTTACGGTTACATGATATGGTTAGAATTAGATAGGGTTACGGTTACATGATATGGTTAGAATTAGATAGGGTTACGGTTACATGATAGGGTTAGAATTAGATAGGGTTACGGTTACATGATATGGTTAGAATTAGATAGGGTTACGGTTACATGATATGGTTAGAATTAGATAGGGTTACGGTTACATGATAGGGTTAGAATTAGATAGGGTTACGGTTACATGATATGGTTGCAGAGCTGAGATGCACAGACCTACTGTAGAAAAAAGCTGACTTGAATGAGGTGCATTAGTCAAAAGCATTGAAAGCAATAGCAATCATTACACCAGGTTCCTTAGTGTTACAATCTCTCACCCCTCTATGTGTCTTTTTGTCCCGATAGGGCAGTGAAGAGACAGGAACGAGACACGAAGGAGCTGAGTGGGATAGTGGGATAGAGAGATAGGATGGGACCCCAGGGTGGACTTGAACTTCTCTGTTAAAATACAAAATAATCATACGCATACATATAGGCATACAAAATAAAACACACTGATGTCTATGAGCTGTTGTATTTTCAGACATTTGCAGGGAGCAGTTTACTATCGTCTCATCTGTGTCCAGTCATTGTTCTCCAGCCCCTCAATTCGTATCCAATAGCAAGGAATTTGACATCTTTTCCTGTTTTTTCATACACAAAATGTGATGTACAGTATGTATGTTTGTTTTTGTTTGTTTTTTACACCACACTATCTGTTTTTTTTTTAATCACTGATGTCAATAGAAAGACTGCTTCCATGTTTTTAGTCTGCATTTTAACTACACAAGCTAGAACTCACGCTCATGACATCAAAGCATCACTCTCATTAGCTAAAATCTCCCATGACAAAAATAATGTGTTTTAACAGGTAGACTGCAGCTGGAGTGTGAGGGGCTGTCTGCCATCTTTCCTTCTGTCTGACACTTGCAGATCACGTTGACATATCAACTTAGGCACAGTTGGCGTCAGTTGAACTATATCATTTTTAAAGGAGTCATAGAATGGATGAACAGGGTATTTTATCTTGTTCTCTGATGTTAGCATGGAAGGTATGCAACTTTGGTCTATCAAAATAAAATGTGATGTGATTTTACAAGGCCATTTACAAGGCCCTCTATAATTAGCCTGGGGAATAAAATGGTTAATTTAGCAGATATCTAGTGCCCCCATCATGGTTTTCTGGCATGAATAATGAATTGTTTTGCAGCCAATAGCCGCAGAGCAACTGTCAGGGCAGGCTGAGAGAAGGCTCCGTGGAATATTAAAAGTTATGCTGCATCTTTCACATAGACGTAGACTCCTATAGACTATACCGTGGTGTTTTTATTAATTAATTAACTGAAATTCTACTCCATACTGAAATAACAACATCTCCAGGGTCTCCAGGGCCCAAAGCTCCAGGGCTCAGCTAGTCTGTTCACGGTTTAAATGTATTACCTGAGAAGGTCAGGCCATCTCAGAATAGTGAGTGTGGCTAATTCAATCATTGACATTTATTTTCTATTATTTTCTCATTCTTGTTCAACCATAGTAGTTTTAATAACTTGTTTAGGCGTTCCCTGTAAAGACAACACAAACGCAATCATGTTATAGCAGGAATCCATATTTTTCAAGCTAAACTCATGAAGACACTCTTTTTGGAAGTTGGGATTTTTAAAGTTGGGTCTTCCGAGTTTACAGTTATCATGAATGCAGTATTAATCTAGCTACTAAGTTAAACAAGTCACAATGTGGCTCAGGTGAGTAGCGGATGACTTACCGGAACAGCTTAGAGTTTATGTCTGAGTATGAGAGTATATGAAAGTTCATGTGTACATACTGTCAAAATGTAAGCATATTTTTCTGAAATTTGACTGAATTTTGGAAGTGTCCAAAGATCATTGTACTGATTTTGAACTCTTGTTATGTTGTGAATTTAGCGACTACAAACAAACAATAGTCACAGAGAGGAGGGAGATTTGTAAAACTTTTTTCATCCAAGCAGCTGAGCATGGGCATGGCAACATCAGACATAAAGTGTGAGGGCAGTGAAAGATGCATACAGTGCGTTGCAATACCACTAATACCCATAGGATGTGTTCAATGTGTTGCAACACGTTTCGAAACGGTCAACAAAAAATGTGATCTCCCTCACCCCCTCTCCATGCCGCCATACCGATGGTGCATATCCATCCATTCATTACTACCTATGCCCATGTGACTTGTATGTTAACCAAAGACATCAAAATAAAAGCACCAATACAAAAAACAACACACAACACACAGGACTTGGCATATAGCGACCTTTGCATGATGTTGGCTACAAAGTCATAAGGAGCCACTTCCTTATATTGTTCATCGAGTGTTTTTTTTTTTATTAATGGTTTGACAAACTAAAGTTTTGTTTGGATAATTATTTGTCAGCTAGTCAGTCACCTACTGGTGGTGCAGTTAAGATGCACATTTTGGTGTGAATTATCAGAATGTTTCCTGTGGTCTGCGGTGTTACTATTTGATCTTTCTTGCTGTGTGTGTGCATGTGTGTGGGCTCTAGGGCACATTATCAGTAGTCTGCCTCCCCCAGGTAAACCCCTGCCTTGCTCATTTGGCTCCATTGTGCCTCCCCTATGGAACCAATGTCTGTTAGTTGTGATCATTTTCAAACAAAAGTACAACAAGAAAACATAAATATTTTTGTACTTTCCTAACCCAGACTTCATGTCTTTTTGCAGCTATTCCCCTTTCCTTTTCCCTGGCTTCAGTTGAATAAACTTGGGTCATGCTTTCACTGGAATTCACGTCTCTGCCTCGTGTATAAGAACCTGTGTGCAATGGTGCAATTATGTGTTCGATTAACTCATTCCCTGGGTGCTAGGCCCAGAGTGACGTAGTCTGGCTACAGTGATTGGCTCTTAGTGCTGTCCTCCAAAACCTCACCCTGCTACACACACATACCTTTAGGCGGAGAAAAATAATGGCATACAACAATGGACCTTTTTTACAGCAGCCATTTTTGATGGAATAATGTTGGTAAACATTCAGAGCCAATTGGGGCCTATTGCACAAAACTAGGATAAGGGATTAAGCCGGGATATCTTGGTTATCCTGGCTCAATTTATCCGTGATCCAGTTGCACAAAAGCGGGATAGGGGGCAGCAGGATATGTTATGGTACAAGTTACCATGGCGATTTATTCTGTGGAGCTAGCCTGCTCCAGACCAGGATAAATTCAAAGATCTATTCAATCTCATCCCTTATCTAAGTCAGCAGTCACCACAAACGGAAATCAATTTATTCCACTGCCCACTACACATTATCACATATGCCTAGACCCACTATCATTATTTAAACGTTTGTGATCAATAATTAACTTTTACATAGGCCTACTCGCCATTCCCGACATAAGACCTGTGTCAAAGACTCCCAATATGTCAACACAATGAAAAAGTAATTTTGAACCTGGGTTTATCTAATGTTCAGATTTAGCTTTTTTTAAAGTTTATGCAAATCAGCACATATTTAATTAGATCATGCCTAATTAATAGGCCTACATTTTCATATTTAATGTTCAACTAGGGAAGTTTCATAGATATCAGCTAGTTAATTGTGTTACCCACCTGTAGTGCCTCGCCTTATATTCAACACATTGAAAAAGAAAGGCTTATAGAGGGAAGGGATATCACCGGGCATTCTCTCTAAATCTTATTGAGTTACCTAACCTCTTGGCAACAAGAAACAGCACAAAAAAAAAAAATGAACCCACAAAATCAGGTTTACCTAAAATATGGCATAACTGGACCATCAGGCTAGGTGGCAGTGAAGGGGAGGTAGGGCCTCTTCCGTGTCTTAGCTGGGGTCGGCTAACTAGCTGCTAATACTACTTAGGTAGCTACTTACAGTCCTGCTCACAAGTAGTCTGGCACGTACACCGCTTCTCTGCTCACCTTGACGGTCGTCTCTCGTCTTAAACGGTAATACATTGCTTCTTTACTTATTATGTCTTTTAAACTATTTGTGAAATTAATGCTAATTGTAATATTGTTTTAACAAAGTCTCATTGCCACTTGTAGAAGTATGGGTCGGTTAATCCAACGGTATTAAAGTCGCGGTAACGTTAGCCTAATGTTGGCAAACGTTACCTCTGCAAATTGGTGAGATGGAGATTTAATATTAACGTTACGTTAGGTTTATATTATGAATGCCTGGTATTTCTACTCTGGACCATCAACTACCTTGGTTTTAATTACGTTCAGTAATAATTGATGCTGGGATTTGAAGAAAATCCTAACCATTAGTATTCTTTCAAACCAAATTGGTTGGAAGGAACCGTATTTAAGATACCGGTTTGATCATGAAAGGGAAAACGACAACTAGATGTGAGTTTAGGCCTACTAATGATATAATGTAACATGTCAGCTCTGACTTTGTGACAGGGGAAGTCACACAGCGTTGGAACCATAGGGTTGGAACACGTGCTAGTTTGCAGTGAGGGGTGGGAGTCTAGAATTTCACAATCAAAGTTGACAAACGCGCTATGAAATAGTAATCTGGATGTTAAAATGTAACCAGCTTGTTTCGACACAGCCGAAACAAAGAATCAAGACGTGCAGAATGTAAAGCGAATAGTCATTTTGACTGTTTGATTATCATTGACGGTCTAGAATCCCCTGGATATTTTAACGTTAACTCGAAATGGCAGCAGTGAAGACCCTACATGGATTTACATGTTGTTTCCCCCTTAGATCATTCAAAGTACAAAGTACATTCTCAGTAAAGGGATTGTTTGAATTAACAAATGCAGTGGTTTATATTCACCAGTATTCATCTCTAGGCCTGGGATACAAAATCAGACAACTGAAGTAATGGCCTGGCCTGGTTATTCGTGGAGGAAGCCTACGTGAAGCCAGTGGTGTAACTACAGCTTGTCAGCTGATAAAGATTGACAGATCATAATCCAGTTATCTTGTTAGTCCTCTCAGATAGCCTGAGAGTGAAATATCTTTAATAGCTGAACACTGAGGATGTATTTTTATCATAAATGAGGGATGTATGCAATGCATTCATAACAAACAACTGCACATTTTGAGCTGTGTGGTTTATGGAGACGTTTTTGTGACTTAAATGTCAAGGATCAGTGTGCCCCAGGTATTTGAGGCGAACGGATTCCCACAGCGTGCCCTCTGCTAATGCTGTTCAGGCAGAGGACTTGACAGAGATGCTTTATTAAAGTAGACATCACCAGACCCAGACTTGCATGAGAATGTCAGACTTAAAAAGAATGAGAATATTTATGACTAGTCTAGTAGTATAGATAGTATAGTATAGTATAGAATTTTGGGGGAAGCATTCAGATCACACATTACATTTAAAAAAGGTGTTGTTAAATCAATCTAGTGTAAAAGTGATGTAAATTAATGATAAAACAATTCCTTTTTGTGTAATTTCAGAATCATGTCTATCCTGAAGATTCATGCCCGGGAGATCTTTGACTCCAGAGGGAATCCTACTGTGGAAGTTGACCTCTTCACTGACCGAGGTGACTGTTATCTCTTATCAAGTTCAACGACTTCTAGTGTTCATATAGCACTAGGGGTTTAACATCTCTGCCGTGTATATCTGAAATTGCTGTTTAGTCCTTTACAGATCATGAGCAAATTTTGGATTAACTTAGTGTTGCATATCACAGTGGTTTTTACAGCTTAGTGATCCTTTTGATTCATAACTCTTCATCCGTACTCTAATTTAGAATTCATTGAGAATTTCTTTACAACCTAATAATGCTTGAAAAGTGATATCTGGTTAAAACATTTTCTGCAGAGTATAATTGTAGTAAAAAAGCACATTTTCTAATCCTTTCATTTTTTATTTTTTTTTTCGCAACAGGTCTTTTCCGAGCTGCTGTCCCTAGCGGAGCATCAACTGGCATCTATGAAGCTCTGGAGCTTCGCGACAATGACAAGAGCCGCTACTTGGGCAAGGGTATGTGTTTATCATCTGTCCACTGCAAAGCCTTGTGTTTTTGTGTGTGTAGTAGGGGTGTAAAGGTACATGTTATTACACCAAACCGTTTAAGTACATTTACATTGATTCATTTAGCAGACATTTTGAATCCAAAGTGATTTATTATGTCAGTTACACTTCATGGGTCCCTGGAGCAACTTTGTGTCAAGTGCCTTGCTCAAGGCCACAATGGTAGAAGCCGAGTATTGAACCCACAACTTTTTTCAGGCCACTGCATGCTTTACATCCCTAGTTTGTAGGGGGACATATTTTCCCACATACAAAAACATTTGAAGTTCCACACTAACTACCCAGGGGTATTGAGGTTACATACACAATCTTCATTTATAAGGTTGTTTTGGGTGTGTTACAGTAGACTGCTTCAGTTAAAGTCCTGGATGACCAATTAATTTAATTTTTCCACACTACTTTTGTTCTGTTATTTCCTTCTACCCATCAGGAGTGAACTGTAATTAGCTAATGCGATTTTGTCCCAGCATTATATCAGGTAATACTATTCAGAAGAGAATGGAATAGAATTTCAGCATGTTGGTTTCAGACTAACAAACCTAATCATTTTACCCTCTGGTCATTGATATCTTTTAGAGAAGATGAGATGGTGGGGCGATGAACAAAATGAGGATTTGATGCATGTTCATTTGCAAGTCACTGAGCATGATATATTTTTTTATTGTGTGTGGTTTAGTCAAATAGCCCATGATTCGTGGCTTGTAGCATGCTGTCATGTAGACTACACTGTTGTACGCATTGTATGCAATGGTTGAAAAAGTGGGTATCACTAACATTAAAAATGTATGTTTGTTTTTTTAGCTGTTCTACTATGATTTCATAACATGTATGCATCAAAACTTAATATGCACCAGTGGAAAGTTGCAAACAGTGTTTTGCATGAAAAGTTCAGAAATGAGCCATTAAATAATTGGTAGTGATTAACTTCATATACTTCTACAAGTAAGCATGGTTTTTGCATTCAAATATACTATTCTATGATATAGTTTTATTGTTTTAAGAAATGGCACAATTGTCACTAGAAAAGTGCTTATCTGAATGTGACGTCTAAAACACCTCCGATGATGGTACTTATGCCAGATCATTTTCATAACAGGATTCTTTAATGCTTAAATTGTAAGAATGTTTCCAAGGCAAAACATACATCTATAATGTTGTGCTACAGTCCTCAAATAAATCCAAAACCTAAATTCAGATGTTCCAGACAATATCATTGAGTGTATGACCGAACTCCTCACAGTTGTCTTCTGCACCTTGCTTTTTGTTGGTGGATCCTGAGGCGCTCTGTGTTTGTTCTCCTGTGTTTAAATAAATAAGAGCACTGATGTATTTAAAAAAAAAACTTTTTATTTTTTTATTTATTTATTTATTTTTTTTCCCCCTTGCAGGTGTTTCACAGGCAGTTGAGCATGTCAATCAGTCTATTGGGCCTTATCTTGTCGAGCAGGTAGGAACGTCAACATGCATAAACTAATTGGTTTTCATGCTCTTTGTGCTTTCTTAGTCCTCCTTTCTCAGCTATTCCCATCAGCTTGAACTTGGGTCAGACTAATCGGATGATCGATCAATTGATCGATCAGGGGATAGTCTTGGATTTTGAGCAAGAATTCTGTACCCACTCAAATGAAGCAAACATTTTCTTCCCACTCAGGGAGTGTCTGTGGTGGAGCAGGAGAAGATCGACCAGATGATGCTGGACTTGGATGGAACCGAAAATAAGTGTAAGTTTTGTTGAAATGGGGAAGAAGAATGTGATTTGTTTTTATTGTCTTTGGGTATATCTTAATTATAATTTGTACATATGTTGTTGAAGCTCTTTTGATGTGTTTGGTGTGCTTTTACCCTTTTTTAATATCTAGCCAAGTTTGGGGCAAATGCCATCCTTGGGGTCTCCCTGGCTGTGTGTAAGGCTGGTGCTGCAGAGAAGGGTGTCCCCTTGTACAGACACATCGCTGACCTGGCTGGAAATCCAGAGGTCATTTTGCCTGTGCCGGTAAGTTCCAGTGGAAATAGATACAACATTTCAGAAATGGCTTTTGTCTCTTGTGGGGAGAGGGGCTTAAAAGTAGACAATGATGATTAGTGTCCTAGATAGATAAATTACTTTATAAATCCCCAAAGGGAATCATGGTGTTACAGCAGCAATTAATAATATAAACATATATCACACATATACATACAAGCAAAAAATAAATACAATTGGATATAAAGTCTCTGTGATGCCTTCCTCTGTATTAGAAGATGAAGTTGAAAGAGTGGTGGTGTGTGTGTGGGGGGGGGGGGGGGATTGGGTGTTTAAAAAGAGTTACATCTGAAGAATAATCTATTGGCTGAAGAATAATCTGGTGCCACCCCTGACCTTGGTATGGCAGTATTGTGGTTTGTTGAAACTTTGGCAGCAAGACTGGCCCAGGTCAGGCCCAGGTCAGGCCCAGGTCAGGCCCAGGTCAGGCACAACAAGCCTGTGTTTAGCCTCATTAGAGAGGGCAAAGAAGGGGGCAGAGAAGTGATGAATACAGCTTGCCTAACTGAACTGTTTTATTCTCCTAACGCCACAAGGATCAATAGGCTAAAGTCTGTTTTAAAACTTGTGCTTATTTTTATACATTTTCAAATGTGATGAGCTGTAATTCTTAATGCCTCTAAGAATAGACTATAGGACAGAGGCCAGTGCAGGGATTTTATTTACTTACTGTACTTACTTATTATTGTATGCAGTCATTAAAATTGGTCACCCTAACCTACTATGCTAACTGTTTCAGCAACTCTAAGGTCACTGTGAATTGTCTGATGTTAAATAAAATGGTCCAAAAGTAAATGATGGTAAAGTATTGTCTTCTCTTCAGGCCTTCAATGTAATCAATGGAGGATCCCATGCTGGCAACAAGCTGGCCATGCAAGAGTTCATGATCTTGCCTGTAGGGGCCAGCAGCTTCAAAGAAGCTATGCGCATCGGTGCTGAGGTCTACCACAACCTGAGGAGCGTGATCAAGTCCAAGTATGGCCAGGATGCTACCAATGTGGGGGATGAGGGAGGATTTGCCCCAAACATCCTGGAGAACAAAGAAGGTAGAGACAGACGAGTGTCTCTCTTTAGTTTAGTATTATTTAAACCACAGGGTTATTGCAGCGCAGTTGGATTTGTTACATGGCATGTCATGATTAAATTGTTGTCCATTCAAATTTGTAGAATCAATTAGCACACCAGAAGGACCGGTATATGACTCGAAAAGCACATATGATAAGCCAAACTATGAACCTGAAAATACTGTACATATGATCTTTAATTGTTTGGGGTCACTTATCGTTTCTGTGTCCATCAGCACTTGAGCTTCTGAGGAACGCCATCAGCAAGGCTGGCTACACTGATGAGATTGTCATCGGAATGGACGTGGCTGCGTCTGAGTTCTACAGGGATGGGAAGTATGATCTGGACTTCAAGTCTCCCGATGACCCTAGCCGTTACATCACCCCTGATGAGCTGGCTGACCTCTACAAAAGCTTTGTGCAGGATTACCCAGGTGCCTACCTCCCTCTCTCCCAAAATCTCCAGATGGCTCTCCTCATAGGCCAGCGGCATATGCTGCCCAGCCACTTTTAATTGTTAGCATGATTAACATAGCTGTTTGAACTATAAAATGAATGTTATAGCAGCTTTATGGAGTTTTGATCTAAAACTGCCAAGCTAACGACCTAAACTTTACAATTTTACGGCATACACTTTTACAACCATCATCAACAGCCTAATTTGCACAGACAGAACTGATTAAGTCTGCTAAAAAACTAAATGGCACATTTCAGCAATGTTGTTGTCAAAAAGGATTGTTGTTGTGTTGTGTAACGCTCTGAAGAGTTGTCGTGGGTTTAACAAACACTGAGATAAACCTCTGGGTTGTCTGAACCTGTAGCGACTAAACCCAAGCTGTCGATTCCAAAACACTGGTTACCAATAAGTTCAATCAACCCCGTGTTGACCTAGATTTGTGCGGGTTCGCGGCGAATGTATAAAGACATCATCTATTGAGAGTCAAAACCATGAGTGAAACCAGCGGAATGAAGAGCACCGTATTTTCCAGAGACGGAGTAGTTCTCTAGGCTTATGAGGATGGGAGAACTGTAATAACAAAAAAGAGCAATACTTGAGCATCTGCCAAGGAACAAGACCTTGCTTTGCAGAGAATAGCCTAACTGACCGTGTAAATGCATAAGTTTAGGATGGCCAATTAATGTCAAAAGCACAATATATTAAATAATTCAGTGGACATTACGTATTTACTGCTTTGAATGGTGCGTTGTTAAACTAGCCTACCTTGTCACAGATTGACTGGGTCATAGATTCCTTGAGAATCCCAAATGTAATTTCTATTTTGCACTTGTGCTGTGGGCCAGCATCAGAATCAGGGTTACGGGTTGATGAGTGTCGGAAGGCATAGGTATCCTCTATCCCCCAGTAGTAATTGCACATATTGCACAAGTTAGAGCCTATGCATTAATTAGCCTGTAGCGGATCTGATAATATTCCAATAAGGTATAGGCCTAACACACCCTGTTGAAATGTGTTGCTCAAATTAGATTCCCGGTACATCCTGGCATCATGTATTGACTCAGCCCATTTATGATAAGATTTGACGCGTCACATATCATCTGGCAATTATTAAAATTAAAATGTGTTTTAAACACCAACACCATTAAGAGAGCATCCAAAAATAGAAGTGGCCTATGGCCTATCCATCTGGCCTGCTTGGACATGTATGCTGTGGAAACCTATTGACATAATCTGCCTCGTTTATGGATGACTCTTTAATGGGCACTTGCATCCCATCCATGAAGCTGATGATGTTCGGAAAGCCTGAAATACGCAAGGCCCATTAATTGAAAGCTCACCAGCAAATATATTTTCGGTGCAAATTTGGAAAACTTCAAGTAAGTGATGATGACCTGCCAGTTGGTGAAACTACACTTTAATTATCCTCGCGGGTTTGTGGACAGGAAAACAAATTAAGTTGCGCAGGAACCACAGTGCAAGGCAAAATTTACCCACCAACAAACAGTTGCTTTGCTGATATGCTCTGCGTCTACACTCTACAAAAACTCCCAGTCAGAGAGGGATTTTTCCCTTTTTTACCGTTTTAATGATATCTTCAATGTGTCTGATATGTTGTCTGTATGTCCATCTGTCTTAGGCTATGTCTGGTGAGCCAAAGACAAATGCCCACCATGATGTGGGCTACATTAAAGATGTATTTTTTTATTTTATTCTATTCTATTCTAATTGTCCACAATGTGTAAAGTTAGAAATGTAGGGATGGAGAATATTATTCAAGTAGGCCTATATTAAGGATTCCGGTAGTGCTCTCACAAAAACTTGTTTGGAAAAGAAAGGATATGTCGTGGTCTTATCACCCTCTCACGGTGAATAGCACGAATGATTTGTGCTGCTTTGTCAGTCGGACCTTCCTCAGAAGGAAATGCCATTGTGTGACATGTCAAAACAGCGGCCTGGCTGAACATGTACTTAAATACCCGAACATAACCTGGTAGGGGGTAGGTTTTGTTCAGGTTAAGTTCAGAGCCTATGTTACCAGAGTGACTTACAGAGCCTGATCATTTTGTTTACATACCCAGTTAAGCCAGTAAATCTGCTTTCTGGAATACCCCCAGAACACTGCTTGAGGATGAATAATTGTGCTGTCAGATATACATCCTATACATACAAGTTTTGTGAAGTTTTCATAAACTGAGTTGTTTTGATGTATTGAGACATGATTAATGGTTTTACATGAGTGTCCTGACCTTACCAAGGGGGAAATTGAGCAAAATTCATGTTTGCCGTGACAGCCTAGAATAATTTAATGGCAATGTGATTATTGTTTCTGTGTAAAAATCAAAAAAGAGCAACTTATGTGCCCTACGGTCCATTGAAGTAATTAATACAAGTCAAGAGAATAACTACATTTGTCTTGATCCTCAGTGATGTCCATTGAAGACCCATTTGACCAGGATGACTGGGCTGCCTGGTCCAACTTGACGGGCACCACTGACATTCAGATAGTGGGAGACGACCTGACTGTCACCAACCCAAAGCGCATTGCCAAGGCTGTAGAGGAGAAGGCTTGTAACTGCCTTTTGCTTAAAGTCAACCAGATCGGCACCGTCACCGAGTCCATGCAGGCGTATGTATTTGGTCTTCTATGCACATTAATGAATTTAATAGGCACATTTATTACACTAATGTGCTTCGCAAGCCTCTGTGTGCTAAACTCCTCCTTCAAAAATTATTTTCTGCCTCAAAATTGACAACAAACCCACAGTTTCTGGTCATATTGAAAGTTATTTGACATCAGAATGAGTGACTGAATCTGCCCTTTCCCCCCCGACAGTTGTAAGATGGCGCAGTCCAGTGGCTGGGGGGTGATGGTCAGCCATCGTTCTGGAGAGACCGAGGACACCTTTATTGCTGACTTGGTGGTTGGCCTCTGCACGGGCCAGGTGAGTTTACATGTCCATGTAGCAGTGTTCATCATTAAAAGAACATGCCAACTTTTGTTTGAGTTAGATAAGAGGCTGCACAGTCTTCTCTTCTCTCTGTGTGTAATAACCTAGTCTGACACCACCAGCCTATCTTAGCATAATTCACTGGAAGTGGGTTGGACCAATTAGCCTATAGCTGGCCTGTAGCTAAAACTGAGCTATAGGCTAACTGGTAGGTCTAATCCACTTCCCATAAAGTTGATGTGTTTCATTAAAAAGAATACATCATGCATGTATCAGCGTTTTCTGTCATTATACAAATGTACTGTATCGTACAATTTTTATCCATTATTTAATCCAGTGGTTAAGGAACCCTACGCTAAGCTTTTTGCCTCTTTTCCAGATTAAGACCGGTGCTCCTTGCCGTTCAGAGCGTCTGGCCAAATACAACCAGATTCTCAGGTTTGTCCTGGTATATTTCCTGATTACACTGAATTACTGTACAGCATAGCAGTTTCAAAATAAGAGCCAGTATTTGAAGCCAGTATACACATTAAATTCCAATCATTCATATTACATGCACACATTATGTACATGGCATTTTTAATTATTTGTGTTAATATTTTTTTTCTTATTCCCATTAAACAGAATTGAGGAAGAACTGGGGGACAAGGCCCGCTTTGCTGGAAAAAACTTCAGAAACCCTCTGGTCTAAATGCAGGATGATCTCTTGTAAAACTGTAATAACCTCAGTGTAGAACGGGGGACTTTGTAGTACTGACCATGTGTTATAGCACTTTTATCAGTCATTATGGCAGTGTGTGACTACTAGAACTTCAGACTGATTAGTATCAACTCAGCCATTTGGTGTATAACCACTGCTGCAATTAGGCCATTGCCTTTGGTTCATTGTTGTGGGCCCAGGATATGTGCTAGTGATGCAATGAATGTAATAAATAATCAATTATATTGTATTTTGATATAAAAGAAATGTATTGTGTACACTATAAGTAATACTGTGGAAATTAAAATATTGGCTAGTGTATGACCTGTGGCACTGGGTTTGATTGGCTGAATAAAACGTCCTTATGGAACTGTCAGTTATGGCTCCTTTTTTAATCATTTTGAATATTACTGACGCTTTCGGTTACTAAAAAGAGAATTTTTATTTTCACTGTCATTGTTAAAGTGTCTCTCCATAATAGAGAAAATAATGTTCAATATCATATCCATTACGCTGCAAATAATTGCTCTAGACTTTAATGTATCTTAGTAATTCTACATATATATATATATATATATATATATATTATTATTTTTTTTTAAATCGTATAGACATGCATGCATCGTCAGAGCAAGCAGTGTCTACTTTTAATGCGATATAACCCAGAGGGCGTACGGTGTCGGCTACAATGAAATGCCCTGCCTGCGGAAAATCCTACGCTACGAAGCTGAATGGTTGTCGCCATTCCGTGTTCCTGCGTTCGTTTTTCTCTGTATTTGCACAGGCTTCTGTATGTTATGCCTAGCGGCGATGCGTGAGCTCTTCTTCGTGGTGAGGCCGGATATTCAGGGATGATCCCATTACAGTGGTCGCGGCACATGCTCAGTTATGCCTGTAGAAAGGGGATCTTAGTAGGCTGTGCGTGAGGACTGAGGTCATTGCATGAGCTCGGGAAAATAGTCAGCGTATCCTCCATTTTGAGTGGTATGAAATAGAGGAATAGCATAGTTTAAGCTCTCGCTGCACTAAACAAACTGACAACACTAACGACAGTCTTCGACATGGACGACTTGTTCAGTCCTCGAAGGTTTGTTTACTTTTTCTTATCGGATGTGTCGTTTAAATGCCTCTTGCATGAACTCATACTTAAGCGTACTTCGGCATTTTAGTGCAAATATTTGTGGCTGCCTACTTGACAGCTTGTTTTGCCTGCATATTACTAGCCAAGGCCAGAAGACCAGGCTTTTGGAAGCGAAGCAGTATATAGGCTATATTGCTATAGTAATAGTGTCACGTCTGTCATTTATGTTGCCTTGCAGATGAAGCTGTCATCGATGTGTTTAGGTGTTAACAATTTCTTATTATTTTTGTCTTTAAAAACGATGTGTGTTGTCGGTCCTTTCCGGAGTGGGCTGTATTGTGGAGAGCTAAGCGCAGCCTTAAACTGACGAAATACAGCCACCAACGCCCGTAATACAACTTTTCTGGGTGTTTTCAGCTGGTTGCGTCGTCGATTTGATTGATTTGTTTGAAGAAGGGTTTGAGCCCCGATTTATGTAACCTTTGGAGGGAACGATGTTACTGTGTGTGGATTGGTTACTCTCTATTAGTGGGCGGGATTTGCATATTAAATACTACAGTAGTAGGGCTTTTAGAGTGATTATTGCGATTAGATGGTTAAGATATGGGTTTGGCAGATACGGTTTTTGGCTTCAACTCATGATTTTGGCATTCATTTGGTATGAAAGCAGTTAGCCTGCATTTATTCTTTTATAGTTAGTAGTATTTCAGTTGTAGCAGAATTGACAATTGCAAATGTCTATTTTTTGCATGTGGGCCTATATTTTTTGTGGATGTCTGCAAACCAATTGCCTCTTTGCATATAGGCCTATTCATGTTGAAGGAAAATAATTAATTATTTGACCTTATCACATACTTTGAAGGTTATCATATTTAAGGTAATGATGTATCGGACATTGAAGTGAGTTTTAATAAATTAAGTGGAGTGAATGACAGAATTGTGATCCTGTGGCAATCAGATAAATAGTAATTGTTCCCTATGCAGCATGCATCTGATTTACCTTGCATGATTGTGTTCATATCAGACATTGGGTTCAGGATGTGCTATTTGGTAAAAAACACAAACAGTTGACAGTTTATTTGACCTGTTGTGTGGACAGGGATAAATTAGGACCATTGTTAGAGTCAAGTCATTAGAGTTATGAAATCTGCCCTACCACTAACTATACCTGTCTTATGGAATTATACCCAATCACGCTTTTTGGACAATGTGAAATGCATTGTTACTCCAATGTTGAAATTCAGAGATTCCTCATAATTTATAGGCTGTAGGGTTACTAGGTAAATACGCAATAATACTATATTTGTGACCTCCACAAAACTCAGCAGGGCAATAGGCCTACTTGAACAAATTGTTTGCTGGACAGATGCATATGGAAATACCCTGCATGTTATTGGATCTAAAACATGGCCTGTTCCTGTTCAAATACCGTGATGATTCAAATATTGGGATATTTTTACGCCTGTGTATTTTCTGTAATTATTGCCGGCCTATTTGGGCTGCCCAGTAGAACAACCCAGTGTCTTGAATCATCAAAGGAGCATCATATCTTGACCTGCTATGTATGAAAACAAGGTGGTGGCCTACATAGTATCAACAAGGATATCGTGGTACTTTACCGAACTGGAACATGGATATCTCATATCTATTATTGTTGTTGAAATGTTGCATTAAAGACTTTTAATGACACTGGTCCCCATTACATTTGCATATATTGCTACACAATTATTTTCTTCATTCCAAGCCAGTTAGTCTTCTGAACTAACTTCACAAGGGTGTTATTCTGTCTTGCAAAAAAGTAGTCTGCACAATGTCATTCTAAAGCCTCTTTTTGACATGCAAGCCATTTTACTCTTGAGTATGCACTGTAATGAAAAAGCAGATAGATAGATAGATAGATAGATAGATAGATAAATACTTTATTGATCCCCAGGGGAAATTCAAGATGTCAGGATTGAGTAAGCATATTGTAGTGTTCATGGTAAATCTGAGCCTTACTGATTAATCAGATTCAAAACATTGCATGAATAATATAGGCCTTCATGTTTTAGAGCACAGTTTACAGCTGTGTTACAGAGCCACTTAAGGATTGTTTATTCAAATTCTCATACTGGGGCACCTGTCTGTATAATGCTGTTGCATGGACTTGCATTACGTTTTATTTGATATATTTCAGCGTGATCACAGTATGCTTTCTTGTGTATCTTGTGAGTATTAGAAAACATGAGTGAATTAAAAAAATGGGAGATGCCCTTTTTGGAGTTTCATAATATGTTAAATGAACTATGGAGTCATGTCTATTGTATGTATATTAACTTGTATGTAAGTTGAGGGGGAAAGACCACTAA
This sequence comes from Alosa sapidissima, assembly GCF_018492685.1. NCBI lineage: Eukaryota > Metazoa > Chordata > Actinopteri > Clupeiformes > Clupeidae > Alosa > Alosa sapidissima. The sequence continues at coordinate 12,270,967 of NC_055960.1, forward strand.
ATATTGTCAAGGGAAGTGTATGCTTGTGTGTGTTTCTGCACATGACATACTGTCAACATATAGGGCATTCTGTACTGTTTCATATTTAAGAAAAAATCCTATTGGCACCTCTGATATGTGGACTTGTTTCTATTGCAGGCAGTTGAACAGCACACAGGGCGAGATCAGAGTGGGACCAAGCCACCAGGTTAGTAGCAGAGCTTCTATGAGACATCAGTGACAGCATGTCAGATATAGTATAGCATACATGTCTGTACTGGCAGTTCCATTCCCATAAAGCAAGGATACACTGCCGAACCTCATGTTACCCTTTTGAAGGTATGCTCAGACACTTTGGATGAACTGAAAGTATCCACTTCATAGATTGACTAAAAAGATAGGTAGACACAGCACAGAGTTTTTGTTTGTGACACTGAGTACATATCTAGCTGTCACACACAGAGTATGAGAGTACAGGTATACAACGAAATAAAAGGATGCATATAGAAGATGTACCACAAGATCTTACCACTTTGACCTCGGCTCTTTTTTGACTGGTAATGTAAGCATAGTTGCTTTGTACTGTGAATTCCTTTATATAGTTACATGTATGTTTAAGTGAATTAAGATAACTTTGTCATTGTTTTAACAAATGCCAATTCTTCAATAACAACTGAAATGATATACGCTGAACTCGTCTATTCTGAGCTTCAGTATTTTGTAATGAAATCATAACATGGACAGAAACCATAGAGTGAAATTGATTATTGAAATGGTAAATCATTGCTCATCATAACTGTATCATTATTGACTGTCCAAACATGGAACTTTAAAACCATGTCACCTTTCTCGTCTACAGTTTTAAGCCATAACATGTTCATGTTATATATCTTCAGGCTAAGCTTCCAGAACTCCAGCCACTTCCCACTCCTGTTGCTGAGGCTGTGACTGAGAATGAAGAGCTGGTATGGATGCCTGGGGTCAACGACTGTGACCTACTCATGTACCTGAGAGCGGCCAGGTAAGGCCTTTAGTCTTCATGTAATCCTCAACCTACCTCACCGTTAATGTGACATCAAACTCCATCTCCATATCAATCAAACTAATCAAAACACCCTACCATCCTGCAAACAGGCACTCAAAACTCACTTTTTAATTGACTCCCCCAGACCTTCTTTTCTCATTGCCCACCTCTCTAGTTTTGTCTTTTGCTTTGTCTATATGTACCTTGTGGGTTTCCTGGTTGTGTATCTTTGTCCATATACCTTGTGTGTTTGTTTGTAACTTATGTATCTATGTGGAAACATGTGAAGCGTCTTTGAGTGTCTAGAAAAGCGCTTTGAAAAATGGAATGTATTATTATTGTTTTTGTTGTTATTATTATATGTCCAGCGATCATCTTCCCCTGTTTCTCTGTTCACCCCATCCTCCATGTATTCCTCTCCATACTAGGAGCATGGCAGCATTTGCAGGCATGTGTGATGGCGGCTCCACTGAAGACGGCTGCTTGGCAGCCTCCCGTGATGATACGACACTAAACGCTTTGAATACGGTATGAGAAGGACACACTCGCATCAGTCTGACATACTGCTCTGTCAGAAGTCAAATAAAGCAAACCATTAAGGATAACGCAGGATAATTCATTAAGTGGAGAAAATATTCTGTTCATTGTCCTGTCATTGAATTCTCCCTCTGATTGCACCTTTCCTGTCGCTCATATTCTCTGTCTAGCTTCATGAGAGCCACTACGATGCTGCAAAGGCCCTTCAGTGTTTGGTGAAGAAGCCAGTGCCCAAGCTGATTGAGAAGTGCTGGTCTGAGGACGAAGTGGTGAGACTCCTGCCTGGGCATATCCTTATAGCCAGCTCATCCATTACACTGTAGTGACTCAGAGGATACACAAAGGTTCTTCATGAGCTTAATGTGGTCTCTTGCCTGACACTTCATCCTCTCTCTGACCAGAAACGCTTCATTAAGGGCCTGCGGCAGTACGGCAAAAACTTCTTCAGGATTCGGAAGGAGCTGCTGCCTACCAAAAAAACGGTTAGCTTTTTTAGACTTTTGTCTGGTTGCTGTTGGTCAGAACATTATGGGATATCTGGTGACCAGTTTAGTCACTTCTCTTGTAAAGACATTTCCAATGTGTGTGTGTTTTTTCTCTGCCATTGTTCTATTGGTAATGGTTATGGTTAGGGTTTATATTTCATATTTTTAATTGTGTTTCATGCAGGGTGAACTGATCACGTTCTACTACTACTGGAAGAAGACTCCAGAGGCAGCAGGGCTGCGACCTTATCGGCAGCATCGGAGGCAACCAGCATCACGCAGAGTCAAGACCCGCAACTCTACCGCAAACACCCCGTCTCGTACTCCATCCAGTGAGTTGGAGCATCCTGTCGCTTCCTGTAGCCTTACTGCTACATGGTGGACCAGCTCAACGGAGGGCCATTTACAATCAAATATATGACAGTCAGGTTATCAGTTTTCACTGTGATTAACATTAGTACTTCTTCTTAGAACATTAGGCATAGCTAATGTGTGTGTGTATTTTATGTTCTTGTTATCATGTAATATCATGTGTGAATTACAATTGCTTACAGTATTTGTTTTACCACAAGGCACGTTTACCCTGTAGAACCAAGATAATAGAACTGAACTGAAGCTGGCCTCAAAGTGTGGAGCATTCTCATGCATTTTGGACAGTATATCGTAAGGAGAGGGGGAGAGACAACAGCAACAATGTGAAACCAGAGCAAACCAGCAACATGTGTTAACAATGTTATTTCTTATGTAGCTTTGCCCATAGAGGTGGTAGTAGTGGAAGGCATGCAAAAGATTTTCCAGATGACTGTGTTGTGTGTGGCAGTCTGTCCTGTTCAGAGTCTTGTAGTCTGTCTAAGGGAACCACAGGGAGCTGTGAGGATACTGAGCTTGAAGGGGACGGATACAGTGCGTGTAGAGACTAATTGTGCCAACACTTTGGGGGAGAAAGCAGAAACAGTTAGGATAGAGTGTTAGAGGATTGTTTCACTTTCAATCCATATGTGGCTTCTTTTTCCGGAGCCCCAACGAATGTGATGGGGACTTCAGTGTTGAGTGGGACAGTCAAGCACACATGTGTTTGTGTCTAAAATAGCACGATCACGAGTGAAAGTGAATAGATTGATGGGAAGAGATGCGTAAATAAAAACAATAATCATTTTGTGTCTTTGTCCCGTGCAGTGGAGCTGAGCTCGGCCAGTGAGGATGACCTGGACAGCGAGGACAGCGAGAACAGTCTGAAGGGAAGCTTCTGCCAACACTGCAACTCCACAAGTAAGTTCACTTCTAACCACTGACCGGACCGTGATACTGTACTTCAAAGAAATCCACCTTCCAGCTCACAAGAAACATTTTCCATTTTGTCAACCCAAGATGCAAATGTTTGGGACATTACTAAAATGGTAAATATCCAATGTCCAACATGATTAGGGTTTCAAAGGCCAAAATTAATTTGAGGGCTCAAATTGAGGATGTATGTCTCTAATGCTGGAGTGGACCACTAAGAACCTTGTGGACATTCTTATATATAGTATATTCATTCAGGGCCATTTGACGATTGTGGACGATACTAGCACATTGATGACATGGTATTAATATTGTGTGTCAGAGAGGTCTGCCTATCTGTTGTAATCTGCCTTTCTTGTCACCCTCTAACCCTTGCACTGTGCAAACTCCTATTTCTCAGCATCCAAGGACTGGCACCATGGAGGCAGGGATAACATGCTGCTGTGCACCCCCTGCTACACCCACTTCAACAAACACCGGCGGCTGCCCCCTGTCCCAAAACCGGCGGACCCCCCCTTCATGTTCAAGCCTGTGAAGGAGGAAGAGGATGGTACCGGGGGACGGCACGGGATGAAGACGCGGCGAAGCAGGGCACCTGTAAGAGTGTGGAGTGCTTCTTCTTCCTCCTCCTGTTTTGATTTCAGTTCAGAGTTCACACCAGATCTCACTTCACATTGCTGTAGCTGAGCTTCTGAAGCTGATCTTATAATCCCAGTGCATTTAGTTGTGTTTTCATGCAGCATTTCATTTTATGTTATTTTCAGGAATCGTTTGCTAACTACTCAGTCGAAACGCTCTGTTACGGGGCTACTTTAGAGTAGAGTGCCTCTCATGAGGCATACCTGGGAATTTACACCGCAGGCAAAACATAAGCAAGGACGAAATGTAAATGAATTCCTTTCAAATTCCTGTGTTCCTGCATAGATGTCTTCTCTAAGAAGTGGTCGGAAGAGACTGACCGGGAGCCCTGATGGAAAGACGTCTCCTAACGAGGAGCTGCACAAGAGAATGAGCCCTGACGGGCGAGTGTCGCCCAGCGAGTATCCTCCGTCTCGAGGACAGACCCCCTGCAGAGAGAACTCCTCCACCATGGCAACCCGAGCCTCTCATGCGGAGAGTAAGAACAACACACCGAAAACCAATAAGGTAACTACGGTCTGCTTCTTAATTATTTACCTCCTACAAAATGGCGACTCTTAATATGTAGATGACGAGACCTGTGCTTCAAATACCATCATTTCATTTAGGATATGTAAACTTTACAATTAGCTTCTTCTATATGTCTACTATGTTTCATATTTGGGATTGGTGAAAATGAACTAGGACATGTTTTCATTAACATTTTTAAAAATAATTTCTGGGACTACAGTACTTGATTTGTTCATCATACATTGCTGTTTTGGTCTAGATATGTTCATATTTTCCTGATGTGTGTTTTTTTTTTAATCATACAGAAAGGTAAAGTGGAGACGCCGCTGACGAAAGGGGTGAAACGTCCACGAGAGGATACTACGCAGGACAGAGATGAGAACGAGACTAAAGCCAGTAAAAGATCCAAGACTCAGGTGAGAGGAAACAGAACTGTCCTTTGTCGCTCTTACCGAGCGGTCATCTCCAATAAAATAATGGAGATGATTAAAAAGTTAAGGATTCAAAGAACAAGTAGAATTTCTCACGTAGAAGGAAACACAGATAATGAATTTAGGCAGTTTGGCCGAAATATTTTGCCGTTGTACCTTCTCTTCTTGTCTCTGTCCAGTCTTACTTGAATTCCTGTATTTAGGTCATTAGGCAAGAGCACCAATAGCAGCTATCTCCATCTAGTGGCCAGGATAGCGTGGGTGCCCATGGCAGGTTACTTCATTTAAAGAGAGAAATGAATAACTTCTCACTGTGCAGCGAGTAAGTATGTGTGTTCTTTCTCTTCGGTCTTCCAGGAAGGGCCGGACTCTCTGTCTGAAGGAGAGGGTGAGGGTGAGGCCGAGAGCTCGGACAGCCGCAGTGCCCAGGACGAGGGCAGCAGCGATGCCAAAGACATTGACCAGGACAACCTCAGCTCCTCGCCCAGCCTGCCTAGCCCCCTGCAGGGCAACGAGAGTGACTCTGATTCCCAGACTCTCCCACCGCCACAGCCGGTGGTGCTGCCCCCCACTACGCCGTACCCCCCACCAGGGCCTCTGCCTCTGCCCCCCGCCGCTGCCCAGCCCTCTGTCCAGGCCCCCGCCCCATGCCAGCGCGGCCCCTCTCCTGGAGTCGTGGTCCCACCAGTGCAGCGGCTCTCTCCCCCGGCTTGCCCTCCTCGTCCCCCGGTCTCCTGTGCCCCTAGCCACCCGCCGCCCGCCCCTGAGCAGCCGCGGATCACTCACACCATCTCCGGCCCCTTCCAGCTGCTGCAGGGGCCTCCGTTCCCATCACACGTGTCCCACGAGACCACCCAGCGTGGCCTGCAGTCCCCTCCTCCTCCTCCTCCTCCTCCTCCTCCTCCTCCTCAGAGCCAGGTCTTCCCCACCCGCTTCCCTCCCCCCGTGCGCCAGCCGCTCTCCCCCTCCGCGGTCCAGATCAGGCCGCCGCCCACCACGCCAATCCCGCACTCCCACAAGCCCCCGCCGCACATGCCCGCGGCCACCCCGCCCTTCCTGCAGATCCCCCCCAATCTGCCCCCGCCGCCGGCCCTCAAGCCGCTGGCCTCCCTGCCCGCGCAGCACCCGCCCTGCGCCCAGCCGCCTCCGCTGCAGATCATGCCCCAGGCCCACCCCGCGCACCTGCCCCTGGCCCAGTGCCACCTGGTCAAGGCGGGCCACGGCCCACCCGCACCCCTCCCCCACCACCCCCCGTTCCTGCCGCACCGGCCGCACCACCCGGACCTCTCGTCCGGCTCGCCCGCGTTCTCGCTGTCCTCCGCCTCCCAGTGTCCCTCCGTTCCCGTTCCGGCGCTGCAGTCTGCCGGCCACGCCGTTTACACCGCCCACGCTGCTCACGCCGCCCATGCTGCCCACGCTGCCCATGCTGCTCACGCTTCCTCCTCCTCCTCCTCCTCCTCCTCCTCCTCCTCTGTGGCCACCATGCCGTCTCTACACATCAAAGAGGAGCCCATGGACGACTCCTGTGAGGACTGTGACAGCCCTCCGCCTGTACGGAGAAGCCCATCGCCGGAGCCCATTGTGGTCAACACGCCCACTCATGCCAGCCAGTCAGCAAGGTAAACACAATGATACTCAATAACACTAAATCCTACTTATAGTAATTTCCTGTGTATTAGCTGCATTGTGTATAAGCCACAGGACCGTGTTTCATGCAAGTTAAAAGAAACAAAACCATATTAATACCATATTAACTGCCCCCGTGTATTAAACTCTAAAGAAATTTTGCTAAATAGCTAAAGAAATTTTGCAAAATCAATGTATAAGCCACGGCTAAAAGTTGGGAAATTACAGTACTCTAAATCCATATTTAGACCATTAAAAGTGAATATGTGAGAAAAATAGAAATATGTTTGCTGCTAAAGATTGTCTTAAGTTAATTATGTACTTGCCATTCCATTGCAGGTTTATTAAGGTCCTTGATCGAGGCTACAACTCTTGCTCCCGCACTGACCTGTTCTTCACTCCACTGGCCTCGTCCAAGCTGGCCAAAAAGCGAGAGGAAAACTTAGAAAGGTCCAGGAAGGAGAGTGAACAGAACGCCCGGCAGAGAGAAAAGGAACGTGAGAGGGAGAGAGAGCGGGAGAGAGAGAGGAGCACGGAGAAGCTTTCCGTAAGAGTCTGATTCACTAGCTTACTGGAGCGACCCATAACGATCTGTAATGCTCTGTGTGGTTTGTTACTGTCTGTGATATTCAGTCATTTGAATCTCCTCATTTTGTGTCCCTCTCTCAGAGAGCGTCCAGCTCTTCTTTGGACAGCCGTGTGATGGAGTCCCAGGTGCCAGCCCACGTCCACATGCGCCCGCCTTTCGAGGCGCCGCCGCCCACCACAGTGGCCGCCGTGCCCCCCTACATCGGACCGGACACCCCGGCGCTGCGCACGCTCAGCGAGTACGCCCGGCCGCACGTGATGTCACCCACCAACCGCAGCCACCCGTTCTTCATGCAGCTGGGCCCCGGGGACCCCCTGCTGGCCTACCAGATGCCCGGCCTGTACCCGGGCGACCCAGCGCTGCGGGAGCGCGAGCTGCGCGACATGCGGGAGAGGGAGATCCGCGAGCGCATGAAGCCGGGCTTCGAGGTCAAGCCGCCGGAGATGGAGCCGCCGCCCGGTCTGCACGCGGCCGCCGCGTCCGCCAGCGCCATGGAGCACTTCGCCCGTCACGGCACGCTTTCGCTCCCCCACATGGCCGCCGCGGCGGCCGCCGCTGCCGCCGCCGGACAGCCGCACCCGTTCGCCACGTTCCACCCGGCGGTGGGGGCGGCGCTGGAGCGCGAGCGGCTCTCCCAGCGGCCCGAGATGAGCTACGCAGAGCGGCTGACCGCGGAGAGGCTCCACGCGGAGCGCATGGCCTCGGTGGCCGCCAACGATCCCGTGGCGCGGCTGCAGATGCTCAACGTCACACCGCATCACCACCAGCACTCGCACATCCACTCACACCTCCACCTGCACCAGCAGGACTCGCTCGCACAAGGTGAAAGCAGCACACTTTACTGCACAGCTGATGTGTAGCTAAAACTGACCATTCAGCTCAACTTACAGCAGGGGTCTCCAACACGCTGCCCGCGGGACGCCTATGAGGTGCCCGCAGCGCACCTTTTAAAAAAAAATGCCTACAGATCACGCCCTAAAAACACCCACCATTGTGAAGTTTTTTAATAGATATTTAATTGTAGTCCAGAACCATTTTAAAAACGCCATACATTTGTAACATTAACTTGATATTGGTCATACCTTACAAATTGCTTCGAATCCCTTTCCCATTCATTCTTTAAACAAGAACGGAAGCGGAAAGCATACACACTTTTCACACGCATAGTAAGAGCAAAAAAAAAGTTTGCATATGATTTCGGGTCCTTCAGGTAGCCCTCATTCCCAAAAAGGTTTGAGACCCTTGACTTACAGTGGACTGGACGGATCCCCTGAAGGGCCATGGTGGGAATGATCTTTTTAGAGGTGGGAATTTATGTTATATAGAGCCTCTTTTGTGTTCTCTCGCAATATGTTTTGATTTCCCTTGCAATACGTTTTGCATTCCCTCGCAATACTGTTGCTTTCCATTGCAAAACTTATTGCGAGGGAATGCAAAAGAATTGGCATGGAACACAAAACTGTTGCAAGAGAACACAAAGGGGCTCTAAAAATAAATTCCCACTTCTAAAAAGATGGTGCACTATGGTCCTTTGGGGCCTCCGTAGTACTTTACATTCAATAATGAGGGGGCTGGTCGGGTTGTGTAGAACTTTGTCTGAAGCCGCTGGTTATTATTACAGACCCAACTTACTTGTTTGCTGTGTGTGTCTGTGTGTGTTGGTGTGTGTGCGTGTTTGCTAGGTTCAGGGCCGCATCCTCTCGTTGACCCTCTGGCGGCTGGCCCGGGTCTTGCACGTTTCCCGTACCCCCCAGGGTCTGTCCCCAACGCTCTCCTCAGCGAGCTGCCCCATGAGCACGAGATGCTGCGTCACCCGCTGTTCGGTACGCCACCATTTCATTTCTGTCACCACCAAGTACAGCCTTACATGTTTGAGTTTGAACTCCGTACTGAGCACTTTGCCGCCATGTACAAACTCTGTACATTAAGTATGTGGCCTTTTCATTTTAAGGGTGAAATATGAATAATAGTGTCATCTAATATTATTGAGTAAAAAGTTGAGTAAATAAATCAATATACATTTGTGCACCCTGTGTGTGTGTGTGTGTGTGTGTGTGTGTGTGTGTGTGTGTGTGTGTGTGTGTGTGTGTATGTGTGTGTGTGTGTGCATGTGTGTGAGTAAGAGGAGAAGTGGCGGCAGTGTGTGTTGCTGCTCTCTCTATGGTTACAGTTATGGTATATGACAGACGCTTTAGTCCAAAGTGACTTACCTGTTTGGTGTCGTTGCCCCAGGTGTGGCGTACCCCCGGGAGCTGCAGGGCCCTCTGCCCCCCAGCATGTCGGCCGCGCACCAGCTCCAGGCCATGCAGGCACAGTCGGCCGAGCTGCAGAGGCTGGCGCTGGAGCAGCAGTGGCTGCACGGGCACCACCACCTGCACGGAGGGCCCCTCCCTGGCCAGGAGGACTATTACAGGTAAGTATATTTGACCGGTATTCACCACACGTGTTAGGCCAAAGTCACACAGACTCTCAACGGGTCGCCTGATGGACCTTTTTCACAGCAGCCATTTTGACATGAAATATATATGGCTGGCCCAGGTGTTACTAATGACTTCATTAAGGTTGTGATTCGGCTACACTTAAACTGAACAGAGACTTCATTAATGTATTTAGTAACACCTGTGCTTGCCCTACTATTTCATGTCAATATGGCTACTACTGTAGCTTACTTGATGTCAGCAAACCAGTTTCCTGTTTGTTGACATGGCTGTCAACAAGCACCTAAAGATGAGTGTTTTAGTTCAGAATCAGAATCAGTTTTTATTGGCCAAGTATACTTATTGTATACATATTCAAGATATACATATTGTATACATATACAAGGAATTTGACTTCGGTAGGTGTTAAACTCTCTGTACATTCAACAAATAGATATGTTGTAGTACAAATACATGTAGTAGTACAGTAAAACATTATAGACAATAGTAATAAAGAGACATACTGTACAATATAGACAACAATATACATGTAGGCACATATCAACATATTAACATAATATACAAAATACAATATACAATAATGCATAGTATCAAGACAAGTACACATGGAGTGGAGTGGATATAAAGTGCAGAAGATATAGTGCAAATGTATGCATGTAATGTGTGCAAGATGCATATTGGGATGATAGGTATGTAATGTGAGGGATAAGTAAGTGAATGGCCAAAGAGGGGATGACCCCACTTAACTGCAGTTCAGTACAGTGATGGCAGAGGGAAAGAAGCTGTTCTTGTGTCTGGTTGTTTTTGTTGTACCAAAACTTAAGAAATACGATGTACGTGAGTCTTAATGTCCGTGGGCTCTAAGGAGCACTGCTGTGTGCAGCCCGGCTACCAGCCGTTATAAAAGCAATTTTAGCTCCCACCTTTTTCCTAAAAATGCCAGCCTACATGCAGTGGCTGCACAACATAAGGAGGGAAGGATTTTCGGTGGTACAACTGAATCACTCCTCTTCAGGTGCTTGTTAACAGCAATGCCAGCGAACAGGAAACTGGTTTGCCGACTTCAAGTAAGCTAGTGCACGGAGCCCATAGTATAGGATATTTATCGCACTATATTGCACTGACAAATATCATATTATGCGGATGGTGAAATGATTTTTACTTATCACTAGTTGTGTAGTATGTCTTACACATAAAATGTTGTTGTTCCATATACCTTAAAACTGTTTTCCTTCTGTTCTGTTTCAGTCGTCTGAAGAAAGAGGGGGATAAGCAGTCATAACACACGTGCCTGTGGACATGCACATGTTATGCCCAGGTCAGTGAGTGATATGGCTCGGCATGGTATGTTATCCAACACTGTTCCTCCCGGTCACTCCCCAAGGAATGCAACACTTAGGAGATCCTGTCTGTAATGTCTGTGATGTAGAAAGGGTGCTAAAGACTGTAAGGTTTTTACTTTATGTTTTTTTTTACATGTTTGATCTATATTTTACTGTACAGTGTTAACTCCAAAACTCTAGTCCTGCTTTATTTTCCTTGCATGAATATTACTCTCAGATTTCATAGGTGAGGAATTAACTTTGTTATCATGTAAGAAGCACAGTAGAGAGAAATGTATCTAGAGTCAAAGGTGCTGTCCAAACTCCCTAAGTATAACACTATAGACAGGTCTCTGCGTTTATAGAGACCTCCTGTATGTTGTGAAGACCAGATTTTGAGATTGTAAATAATATATGTATAAAATAATATATTAACTGAGGAAATATTAAATATGACTAAATATTACAATAATGGATTTTTGATATAAAAATAGTTCACCTGTGCGTAACATGGCATGTCACCAATACTGTATTGTCTTCCCTTGCTCTTCCTGCTTTCTTAACTATATTTCTGAAAGCTAAATTTACCATAGTATTAATACATGTCCTTTCTTGTTCTTTCAAAATAATGTGCTTTGAAAGTAGACACGGTTTGGAAGAGGGTTGTTAAAATACATTACAAATAAGATTTATTTGTCATACCTAATTTCTTGATGCGTCATAACGTGATCAATAAAAATCAAACTTAAAACAAGAAGTGATTCCGCAGTTACAGTACGTATTTATTTTCAGTCAACATACATCTCAAACAACACATGGGTGCTCTTGCGTTGTTGCCTATAATTTGATCATATTTGTGCACACAAATGTCATTGTATTTGTTGAGACACATGTAAATGCATTGTTTGTCACAATTTAGTCACCATAAATCTTAAAGAAAACATGTCCGAAAGGGTTTGAGTCACTCACAGTTGAATAACAATTATTGGCACAAATGTCAATATAGTTTGTCCCCTTGGAATTATAGGCTTCTATCTGCATTCTTAGTAGCTCTGAGATATTGAATTTTCAAATTCCTTGGCGTTCCATAGAGTTATATTGATAAGTGGAGCAAGCCAAAAACGCATTCAGCTTCAAGAAACACCTCGCCTCGCCTTATGAAGTTGGCACAGAATAAGAATATTTCAATAACTCAGTTTTGAAAAAAATGACAACCTTATAATTCTAAGGGGACGATTTGTAAAGACACAAGTATAAATGTATTGTTTCTCACAATCACACACTAGTCTTCTGATAAAACCACTAACAACCTTCAGCAAAACAGATAACAAGGCAGATAACTCACTTGTCTTTCCTACAGTATATCCAGACACCCATTAAGCATTCCTTACATCACAACCTTGGCCTGCTACCTTGAAAACATACGCTTCATAAAGCCAGTTAAAATCACTTGTAACACCTTCCAGCTACACATCAACCTTAAAGTTACCTTCAACCGTAAGATAAGTCTGTCATTGACTACAAAGATTGATCAGTGAAAACCACTCATCAGTCAGAAACATTCATTTGTCTTTTTGCAGCTTGCCCAGCTATGTTTTAATCTGGACACAATCATCTCCTGTAATTATGCTCCCTGGACCTTGTGTACAAACCAATACTGGATTTACAACCAATGTCAGGAACCTTGGTTGTAAAAACTCTATTATATAGAATTATTTATTAATATTTATATTAATTATATATTAATGTAGTTCAGACATTATTATCTGTGTTTCATTTATTTGACATTGCATCCTTAGACATACCCTGAACATTTTTGACAGACACACAACCTTACCCTCATACACCGTGCTGTAATGTGGTCCAAATCAACCTTCTACATGGAAATTACACTTGCGACCATACAATTTCCACTGTAAATGCAGATACAGATTCACTTTCTTTTATTCTCTGGGAATCCTTGAGATAAAATAAGAAAGTTATATTTTTAAAAAACTGTACATGATTGTACAGCACTTCTGTGGATTTGGAGTTATCTGTGGATTTGAAGTTATCGAATGTGTGAAAAATGATTTCCTTGTTCTGGCCCCTTTTAAAAAAAACTTGCTGGATCACGGCTCATCTTCAGCAGTCTTATAACGCTTATAACGCCTCAAGTACTGGATGGCTGATATTGCACTCACATTTGCCAGAAGAGCTGAAATATAAGTGGATGAATTAGTAGTTATTCTCAAATACCCTTATTACCATTTCCCTTAGCACAGGTCACATTTCAATACAGGAGTGCCAGCAGTGGTTTTAGGTTGATTGTAAGTGTTATGAAGATCTATAATTTCATTCTAAGAAAGAACAAAATCAGTGGCTTGTTTACCAATTATCATGATGCTATTGAGTCGCTTTTAGTGAAGAGGACATTATGGACACCTACCTGCCTTCCAGGTATCTCTGCTTTGTAGATTTGTAGACTTCAGCACCCAAGATGCAAAGGCAATGCAAACTAAACACATGTCCGATTGCCTCATAGAGAAAAGGAAACATTTCTTTTCTGTGAGGAAGAGAGAGGGAGCATTATCTTAAGATGACCTGCCATTGTTGCCTTTTCAATCTTTCAGGTTATAGTTTGCTTTTTGTCTTGTAAAATCATGTTGTGGTGCAACAAGATGCCTTGATTTTGAAAGCTTTGATGAGTATGATAACAGGCCCATTCGATTTTTTATCATTCCAGGCTTGTTAGTAGTTAGTGCAGCCGTTACTTATCCTGCTGTGCACTTACTGAATGCATTAGGCTGGTCTGGGAGTCGTATCTGCTCCAGTGCTAGCTTCCTGAGGATGGGATCACCAAGATGGAACACCTGAAGAGAGGAGCAGGTGCCTCGGGTCACATCAGCTACGGAGGTGGAGCGCCGAAGCGCCCTGAAGAACATCCCTGGAGACATCCAGGCTTTGGCCCTCTGGCACCAGCTGCTCCTCATCCTAGCAAGCCTGGTCCTCCTCAGAGATAGCATGCTCTTCCAGCTCCGTCCACTGTAGAGGTAGACGCCTGCAGCCGCCGAGGAAGAGCTTCCTGAGCCCTGCTGGACGCTAAAGCGAGATATCACCCGTATCGGGGCCCAGTTATCCTCCTCCTCTGATTCGATGAATTGTTCCACCTCCGGAAATGTTAAGTCTCTGACCAGAGAGCGTGAGCAGGAGAAAATGGGGACCGTTTGGGCTTCCCCTCCCTTTAGCCCATGCTTTAGTGGGAAGAAAAGGTTCCTCTCGTCAAAGTCTGAGAAAAAATAGTCATAAGCTTCTGGCACTGACAACTTTTCTGAGTACGTTTGAAGGGAGTCGTCCGAACTGGGTCTGTTGAATATACTAGCATCTTTACAAGTCATCTCAGTGAAGGAGATCACGTGGGAATCCTCCAGAAAACTGGAAGTGGATAGAGGTGATTGCGTTGCCATCATAATGTCACATTCTGCCAAGAGCAAGGAAGTATCCTGGGTCTCCTCATAGGGGAAAAATAGCATTTGGTTTCCCCCTTCGTCTTGCAGGACATTCGTAAAACAAGCCTCCCTCACAATCTCTGACTCCAGAGCAGACATGCTGTACTCACTTCCAGCAGGACTTATGGTCTGTGAACTTGATTCTGCGTCTGAACATAGAAGCAGCGGGATGCCCGTATCAAAGTAGAGTTGTGGGAACTCAGACTCGGGCTCGGGCCGCCTAGCGAGCTCCATGTCTTCTTCAGCCAGGGCTGCTTGTGAGTATGGCAAGTCGGAGAACGTCAGGGTTTGAGCTTGCTCCCTCAGGTTCTCCTGTGGTTCAGGGCTGGCGCTGCAGCTGGTGTTGATCATTTGCAGGAGGTCCTCGTCAAAATCAGAGAAAGTGGAGAACTCGCAGCTCGAGCGGTCTGGTTTGGAGTCATCCAGGTGCGTGAAATAGTCGGAATCGGCATTGTCTAAAGCATCCATGTCCTGTTCACAGGTATCCGTAGGGTCAAGAGGGCTACTGTTGTATGTACTGGGGAGACTTATACTTTCATGCAAATGGTAAGCATCTGTTGATGGAGATTGGTCATCCCCACATCGCAGATGGAGTATGTCGTTGATTGTCAGCTTTTCCATCTCATCCCAGAATGAGGAAATAGCAAAGACTGGGCGAGCAGGATTAAGTGCCTCAGTGAGTGACTCCTCGCTGACCCAGGCTTTGGTTTCAGAATCCTCTGGCAGTGGAGAAGGGGCTTCGCCTCCGTCAGTGTTGAAGGTTGCTAAGCGCTTAGGAAGCGGGTCAGTAGTGTGAGGAGGATCTAAAGGGTCGGCACATGTCTTACATGGATTCCCTAGTGGATTCTCTTCTGTTTTGCTTGAGTCAGCTGATGTGGTTTCATTCAACCTAATTACAGGACATTTGGGGCTACTATTATCTGCTATGCACTTATGTGTTTGGGGTAGAGGGTTGTTTTGTTTTTCTGAAGATAATTTGGAAATTTGGATAGAGGGGGGATTTTCAGAGGCAGAGAAAAGAAGAGGTGATTGGGTAGTGAACTGTTTGTTCTGGTTTAAATGGTCAACACTTAGGTTGGCTGACCTGCAGTCATTTTCTTGTTTTTTGCACAATGTTTGCTGATCAGGTAAATCAAATGTTTTTAGATCAAGAGCTTGATCCTGTGGCATAATGTGAATGTTTTCTGATGACACAAGTCTTTCTGGGAGCTGTGAAACTGTGGAACGACACTTCTCAGTCATCTCTGTTAGGTCTGATTTACTCTCTTCACATCTCTCTGTCTCGGCTTCTGTCTCAGACTGCGATAAGTATGGCTCCCACCCGGCAACGCTGCGGGCTGTCCTCCTAGAAGTTTTTTTTTTTCTTTTTTTTTTTTGACACGCGGCGCCAGGACGGCACCGGAGTTGCACTGGACTGTCGTTCACGGTCACAAACCAGCGCTCTTTCTCCTTCCTCTCAGCCGTGGGGTCCGTTTCGGCCGGACAGTCCGCTTCACCACCACGCTTCTCCGCTTCGCTCTGTGTTTCTGATGTTTGGGTCACGTCTGGACTACACGTCCACACGTCCACATCCTCTTGATCCACACCATCTACCTCTTTAGGGACCTCTGAAGGCACAGGGACAGGATGAGAGACTTGTGTCTGTGTCTCCTCTTCAAGGCTGACGCTAGACTCTTGTTCGGAGGTCAGTATGTCGTGTTGGGATTGATTTATTGCGGTTGCTGCTCCTTCCTCCTCCTCGTGGTTTAGTGGAGATGCAGTGCTGCAACCCAGGCACGCATCCTCTGCACACTTTGTGGTGAACACCTCCAGGGGTGGATTTGCAGGCTCATCATCGTCACTGAGGCCGGAGTCATCTATTCCAGCTAGCTCTGCCTGGACAAGGTTACACTCCTCGCTCTCCTCGTAGAAGCTATTCCAGTCACGCTCAGCAATGTGAACACTGTGGTCCAAGTCATCCATGGCTGGGAAATTCATCCAGCATCTGAGAGAATGTGATATTCCAAGACAATTAATTAGGTTTTATAGTACACTTAACATCAATTACTATTATCTTTTTATAGGATTATCTGAACATAGATGTGTGGAAAAAATACAATGTTTCACTAATTAGTCAACTTGCTTTCTTAAAGTGTTTAGAATTCTTAAGACACTGGGTTTTGTACTTATATGATATTCAGTAATTTGCTCCTTTTTGAGGTGTTTATAGCCGAGGTGTTTTCCACTGCATGGTATCTGCTCAACTCGACTTATTGTGGGCAGCTGTTTGCCGTCTGCCTTCAATCTCATTTTGAAGGTATGGTCAAATGAAGGACAGAGAAACACACCTGTTGTTTCCTTTGGCCTGGCAGTGGCCTATGTAGCACTGTCGGCCAGAACTACACGCCCATGAAAATGAAGGATAATCTCTCATTGCACAACATTGCCAACTCGTTTGGCAAAAGGCACTAGTTAGTGTGCCAACGTAGCTGTTGTTGGTCTTTACAAGATTTTCCATGCCTTGTAGGTTGCTAGTTTGCTAGTTTTAGACCATTATTTATTGCTGCTTTCATCATTTGCTTTTTAAAAATCATCATTACAATTTTAAATGCTGATGTTTCAAACTAGTTGGTGGTCACTCATTTGTATTTTCCAGTCATCCCAACCAGCCATAAACAAGCTTTTAGTTGCTGTAGGATTCAGTCTATGAGATGTACCGGTGTACAGGAACTGCACCACACCATGTGTGTACATATACTGCATGTCAAATGATCAGCACTTTAAGGTTGACATTTAAAGGTCATTATTTCACAACACGTCTAGCATAAGCCTGCTCAAGATAACGCATAATAGTACTCAAACATAAGCTACACTGCAAAAAACATCAAATCAAATAAAGATGAGCATTTAAAGACTGATCACACACTATCGGTACTGGGTGGTGCTGTCTGTCAAAATAGACAGCTGAACATACAGTCGACCGCTGACTGTCGCTTTTAGAACTACATTGGATTTGGGTGACCAAGCGGTGCCCAGCTGAAACACTTGACAACACTGCAGCAAATACCCATGCCATAACACCCCCCCATGTCCTGACTCCCTTGGGAAAACAAGTAACAACACTTCCTCAGGATTCTGTCTGGTAATGTGACATGACATCTGGGCTTATGCTGTTGGTATTATGCACATGTCCAGCAGTTTGACAAATAAGTGTTTAAAACCAAATCAATGTCCTCAGTTGAGCTCAATGCTTAGGAGATACATAACAACAGTTATTGTTAAAAAATAAATAAAATGCTAAATGCTAAAGTACAGGTACAGTGCATTTTGAATTGCATCTAACACATTTAAGAAATACACATTTATGATGGATATGCCCTTCAATTTTAGATTAGTAAGTTTAATTATTCCAAAAGTAGATTGTTTTTGTTTGTTTGCTCAACACATGAAAATAATGATGAATTAAATCAGGCAGTTGAGTCTCCACAAGGTCATTTTAAACAATTTTAACTGCCCTAAGATCTTCAAAGTCATCGAACACATCAACTCGGAAAACAGAGGGAGTCCTTCTGTGGATACAGCGTGTGAGTAATAATGTATCACATCCACACTTCAATCTTGCTTGTTAGTGCATAATGAACTCACCTTAATCTTTAAAAGTAGTTCAAAAGGTAGTGTGAGTGTCCCTCTGGCATAGTGTATGTTTGTGTGGGTGAGTATATGTGCAGGAGTAGGCTATGTCCTCTGGCGTCCCTCTGCCCTTGCATGAGGGTGGTCGGGGGGCCTATCTGTCCGCATGATATAAATAGAGTCCTGTGTCCGATCACATGGAAGGGACTGCGCTCTGCTCCACTGCTCTTCTCCCCAGAGGAGTACCATTTCAGGACCCCTAAATAGACGTCCCAGGTGCTGCCAGCCAGGCAGCATTGATCCCTAATCACCAAATGACCTGTCACTTCTGTGAGAGGGACAGATAAAGTACCCCGGACTTTCTCTTGAGCTAGAAGTAGATCATTTTGTCAGGAGTAGTGAGATTGTTGGATACATTACATTTGATGGCATTTCTGAAGATATGAACAGTTTGGCCTGCTCATGTGCCACATTAAGAGACCTACTGAGTACACACCACACCACACCATAGATATGCCTGTTTGGCAACAGGTGCTTTTAATTTCAATCATAATTTAACAATACCTGTTCTATCAACAGTTCATATTATCGCGTGGAAAAACACAAGAATATTCAGAGCACCACTTTAAATGATGATCAGGATCAGTATAAAGATTCATATTCAGCCATCTGACTGCTCTTGTTATCTTAGCATTCTATTTAACAGCAATACATGAAACATATAATCATAACAATTACTAAGGTTCAAAATACCATGATTCAAACGTGTTTGTGTTCCACAGACACACACATTTAAGTGTGTCCAGTGCAGGCAATATGGCATGTATATAGTGATATTTACAGTTTTTATTTGTTTTGTTCTTTTGCATATTCTCTTTACAAAATTATATATAAAAAATGGTTGCAACAGTGTATCAGATTAGTTTTCAATCTGTACAAATGTACAGTTTGTAAATCTTGTTTATCCAGTAGATCATTGAAGAAAGATTGCTGACAATATTTACTGACAGGAGGATTCAACATAACATTTGTCACTTCAAACACAGGTAAGGTACAAACCTTTCTTCATAGATATAACACGTGTGCCACCATTGCGTGGGTGGCTTTGTGGTGTCTAATGTGTAAAATCATCAACTGTCATGGACTGACAGGGAATTGTCTCCATTTGTCCTTGTGTGAGTCCTATGACCTATGACACTATCAGGAAGGGCTCAGTGCGCTTGGCACGTGTGTCTGTCTCTGCCCTGCCTCACTGTGACTTGCTGAGCGTAGAGGTCATCGGTGTTTGCGTAGGTGGCATGGTGCAGGTTAAGCAGTCAGAGAGAGAGTGTTTGGTAACAATGCAGTGAAGTGGCCATACCACCACGGCGATGAGCAACAGTGTGAAAATGACCAGCATCAGCAGCCTCCTCCAGTCGGTGCAGCTAGGCGGACACCTCCGTCCAGCCTGCTGCGCACCATCTTGCCTGGCCTCCCCCGCCGTCTCCGGCTTGCTGGCGCCGATATCGATGCAGATACGGGTGGGCTGCTGCGGACTCAGGTAGCACAGCCTCCGGCCCATCATACTCACATGCTCCTCCTGCTGAAGGTGTTGCGGCAGGCATTGCAGAACCTCCGTGCTGGTCAGCAGAGCTGGGGGACCACTCCTGGGCACCGCGGTGGGGTGGCGACACAGGGGGCAGGAGATTCTGGTGCCGGGTTCCCCTGGCTTCTTTACCGGTTTATTAAAGTCGTCTGACACGGCCATGATGCGTGCGAGGCACTCAAGGCAGAAAGTGTGAGTGCAGTCCAGGAGCTTGGGAGTCTTGAAGACATTGTCGTATCTACTGAAGCAGATGGAGCACTCAGGTTGGTTGTCGGCAGGGCTCTCTGCTGACTCACTGTAACCAGAGGGACCTAGTGTCCCCTGCGTGTGCCAAACTGTACTGGTGGGCATGATGGGTACTTGCCTTACAGACATGTTCCTGAAAAGAAAGAAAACATCTATCTGAAATACTGCATGGCTATCAACAATACAATTCAAATTAAGAGGGGAAAACAATATTGTCCAGTGCATCAGCAGTGTAAATAAAGACGCAGTAGTATCATGTCAAAAAGTTAGTTATCGGGTAGTTATAAAGCTGAGCATTGATCTCGTTTTTGGTATAGTCAATCATTATTTTTCCCTCTAAGATTCTTGACAGTTTCTACAAACAGTTTCTTGTTTCTATGGAGAATCGTTCATTCCTGCTTGTTCCTGAACTGACAGAGAAGTAAACAGTGACGTGTGGGGTTCTCTGAAGCATATACTGCACTCACTCCAGCCCAGAGTTGTTTATTGTGCTTCCTCATTACTCTTAAATAAAAAAAAACAACATAATATTTACCAATTAGTTTCTCAATGTGTATGTCTGTATGTCTAACAACATAGTCTTATGTTCCTGTCCGAGTCACTTAGGAGAGAGAGATAAGTTGAAGTTGCGAATCCTTCTTACCTGAATTCAGTTGTGTTTGTCCTCCCACTGTCCTCCTGTCTTAATTGTTTGTTGACATGACCTGTTTCTCTGTCTCCAGCGGTCACTGAATATTTATGAACGTTTGCCAAAACACTAACTAACAAAGTTTCTTGTCAATCCCTTTGTACAGTATGTGTTTTAACAAGAAACGTTGCTATAAACACATGCAGACCTTGATATCCTCAGTCTCTGTCAGGTACAGTGATCCCAGTCTGTGTGTGTGTGTAGTGATCCTTCTGTCTGTCCATGAATAACTAAAACCCCACAGCCACACCTTTGTATGCACCTCTGAGGCGGAGAAAGCAAAGAAGGAAGGAATTTCTGGAAAATAGGACTCATGCAGGAAGTTCCTGCTAAGTAATAGCCAACTGAAAATGCAATAAATACATCCTGCCCTTTAGAAGTTGTTTTCCCATGAACAATGCCAGCGGACTTAGTGCAGGCTCTGTCTCCTGCTGAAAGCACATTTGGAAAAAAATGGTTGTTATGCTTGCGATGGATATTATGACATAAACATAAAACCATGAAGCCACAGGCTTTCGAATTTAATCCTCAAAGTCAGATCTATAACAGCACAAAGTGAAATAACTAGATATCAAGTGTTTTTTTTTTGATAACAGAGAGCTTGCCCGTCCACTCAACAGGTTCAGACTGAGACTGTTGGGGTATGAAACATGAAGTGCAGATCCAAAGGCAACTGTCAGCATGGACATCAGTGAATTAAATAGATAACAGAAGTGCTACTGCCCAAGTAGTGCCATTTTAGGATGTCATCTACAGAAGTGACCAAACTTGCCTGGATATACAGTATGGTATATGTGGGACTGCTAACAACAAGCCATTATTACATAATGATTACATTTGTCTATTCTGTCAAAGGCTGAAGACAAACTAATCTCTTGACCCATATCTATGAGGATGCATTGGATGTACTGGACACTTCATACAGCAGACACAACGTGACTTTCTGGCAGTAAAACCGTTGAGGTCTGGCTTGTCCTAAATATTTCCAGCACATTGTTCCCCACCCTGTTAGTGGATTCACAAATGTCATCATTGCACTCTCTTCGTCTTGCCAACGTATTAGTGATATTCATTTCTAGTCTGGCACATGAACTCTCTTCATTGTTGAATGGCTTTGATTTTACCTTGTGACATACTCATCTATATTATATTTTATCACGTCTGCTCGCAGACCACTTGGGATAGCTTGTGGACCACCAGTGGTCCCTGGACCAGACTTTGAGAAACACTGGCTTAGAGTCAAATGGGAACGGAAACAGGCCTGATTCCTTGACGGGAACGTAGATATGCCAAAATGCAAAAATGCATCAGGGAGTTATGCCAAAACTGTAACTAACAGTTGGTGGCCCCCGGGGACGAAACAAAATTTTTCCGTAAAAGTCTAGTGGGGCTACATACCCACCAAATTTCATGTGCACCGGTGTTTCGGTGTCCCGGGTATCATTGACCAAAAATTCAGGAAGTAGATGACGGGGGGAAAAAAAAAACTTTGACAATCATTATATGACCGCTATATAGCGGCGGTCATAATAAATAAATAATGCCCCATGCATTCCCCTGGAAGGTAAAAGGAAGCAGATCTAAAAAATAGTCTTACTCCGTAATTAAAAGTGTAATTCATTTAAGGAAAGAATTCTTGCTGGTAATTATTAACCTTTTGGATTCAATGAATGAAAATTGCTTCCAAAATACAAAGTCTTTCACCATTGTCATTGTTTGAACATTGATACAGAGAAGCGTGTCACTGTGGGAGAACTTTTGTCTGGGTGGCTGTGTTGATATTGTCCTGTTTTATGATTCATGGGCATCTCAGCTAAAGGAAGTAAATCGTTCTCCTGTTAGTGGATCACTAGGGCGGGTCTGTAAATAATCAACATCTCTAATCTGACGTCTATTCCAGTTACTGTGGGTTGTTTATTAACTATTATTCAGTCCGAGCCAAAATGACCATTTCAAGGCAGAGAGAGAGAGAGAGAGATTATTCTTATGAAAATCTATTGATGTGTGTATGTCCGAATTTATTGTACAATAACGGCTTCGGCAATAAGAGTGACCTTGTCAAACATTAAAGCCATGTCCTTCCTAAAATGCAACTTTTGCAAGAAAGGCATACAAATGTAATGGACAGAATACACCACATTATCATGGAAGAATTTTATTTGTCATACCTTGCTAGTGACAATCTTCTGTCATATAATGATCCACATAATCAGCATTTAAGCATACAAAATTAAAGACATTAAAAATGAAACCCATACTTCACCGCATTTAAAAAAAGACTATGTACAATTGTACAAGATTCCTAATGGCTGTACAACAGCTAAGATAAAGATCAACGAGATACAAACTAAATGTTGGTGAAAAGCAATCTGTAAAGTTTGGTTGGTACATCCTGTTCATGCTATTGATAAAAATACGTAACTTAACGAGAAAAACAACTGAGTGAACCAAACATAACAGGCTGATCATCACATTTCAAAGATTAAAAAAAAAAAAAAAAAAGAATTAAGAAAAATGATTCTGTATACAAAC
Source organism: Alosa sapidissima (assembly GCF_018492685.1). Lineage (NCBI taxonomy): Eukaryota > Metazoa > Chordata > Actinopteri > Clupeiformes > Clupeidae > Alosa > Alosa sapidissima. Next base: position 12,293,976 of record NC_055960.1, read on the forward strand.
ACAAGGAGTACTCACACTGGGAGCCTACTCAAACACAAGGAGAACTCGCATTGGGAGCCTACTCAAACACAAGGAGTACTCGCACCGGGAGCCTACTCAAACACAAGGAGTACTCGCACCGGGAGCCTACTCAACCCTTCCATGAAGTTGTCAAACAGTGCATATCACCTTCATTGGCACAGGGTTGGCATTCATTAAAAGTGCTATTTTCAATTAACAACAAATAAAAAAAGCCATCTGATAGACATCATTCATATGAGACTGACAGCTCTTTGACAAAATGCCTTCAAGATTATGGAGATATTAAGCTGGGGGGGAGGGGGGCACTGGTCATTGTTATATGTCAAAGGTTTTAGGCAATCTGACTAGGCAGCCCAAGTTGAGAAAAGCAGACCTTTCTTCAAATGCATGTAAGGCTGGTGTGGACATGTAATGGCTTAATAATATAGGCACATCTGGGTAGGACTAAATGCTAAAGATACAGTGGAAGAAAGAGATAGCATTCTCCCTGCTCCCACCTGGAATCGCATGCTTATGGGCATACATGTGAAACGTGTTCATTTCAATTGCCACTCAGACCCATGCATGTATGGAATCTTTCCATCAAGACTGATTTTTTTGTCTATTTTGGCCATAATTTGTCATTTTGCCCACTGCACTATGAGCATTCATGATTGGTCTATGGAGATTTCTTGTTATCCAGTGCAGAGGGACAGTTTTTGGTCACTTCAGTGCATATGTGATTCAAATGTGCAAACTTGGTACTATAACTAATTTTGGTTTACTGCTACAAAAACAAAATATACAACAAAAGGTTACAATAAGCTACTGACAGAAACACAATCACTTGCTAATCACAAGATAAATAGCTCAACATGCAACAACTGAACCCAAACCCAAATCAAATGGTGTTGCTTCTTCTAGACATACAAACATAGACAGGAATGGAAACACTATAAATATCAATAAATAACTCCAGCTCCTATGAATCTGTGACCGTTAAAATCAAGCACAAGCATGACAATGAGAACCGGTCCACGACTTAGCTTAGGTTTTGGTCAAAATTAAGTGCCAATGGGACATTCTTAACAGTGATGAGGACAACAAAGCAACTAGACAAGAGAGGAACACATCTCTCTGAGAAAACCCTGAAATGAGAGCTCCTTCCTATCAGGACCTCCCATTAGACTTCAGTGGGCTGGTCACACGTCGTGAATCCTAGTGATCGGCCCGGTGGACATGGCTGCACTGTGCGGGGCTGAGGCAGCAGAGGGTCTTTCCCTTCTCACATATCTGGGTTTCCTTACTGCGAAGTAGGCATATTATTGTTTAGTTCATGTCTTTAGGAAATGTCAGTCTAATTTAAATGGACAGGTTCTGTACATTGAAAGAATCATTCAGAAAGCTATTGTCATATTAGGGCAGGTATTCAACTATTTAGGCCTGATTTACAGTACAATGCAAATGCTACAGTACAACTCCAGCTTCAAAGAGGCCACAAGAGGGCAATGATGTTAGTAAACTTTTTTCCTACCTGAGGATCCAGCAGAAGGCATCATGACCGCCTTGAATCACAGGAAAAGAATGTGTTAGGTATTTGCTGACAGGTTAGACAACTGGTATGGTGCTTTAGTCACTGCTGGCTCATAGCAGAGTGATTTCCATGTTTATAATAATTGTAAAGAATGAAAACAGGTTCTGCTACTCACTGCTTCGCTGGGCTGGAATATGAATGCCGCTGAAATTAAAAACAAAACTCCACTGAGCTCAAACAAGTCTTCAATAAGCCTATTTGTGTACCCATTATGCAATAGTCAACCATTAATCTAAGAATGATATTTTAGAATGATATTTCTCTCTTTAGTGAAGTCACCTTTGTTGCGTCTGTAGAAAACCCCAGGCAGCTGGTTTGAGCGCTTGAGGTAGAAGAAGGAGGCAACCGACAGGATCAGGAAGAGGCTGATCAACAGCGTGCCAAGGAGGAGAGAGGCTGCTACACCTGGCCCACCTAATCCACATTGAAATACATGATAAACACACAAAAACCTGACTGCTCCACAACCAAACTCATTACACATATGAACACACATGCACACACTGTATGTGCGTGCACACACACAGAAACACACACACACACGACAAATTCATTACACGCGTACACACTTTTCACTAATTCAGTGCATCAAACATGGGACATAGCTTTTGGGTGTGGTTTTAGTTCAATCTTTGTTAATTACTTTTTTGTTAACTTTTATTTTCATTTTTGCGTTAGTGTGAACAATAAAGTGTAAGAAATGTCTTACCAAGATTAATAATTGTAGATTTTGTGGTAACATTGCTTCTTGCTGTAAGTTCCAATAAAAAAACAAAACAAAGACAAGCCATGATAACTAATGTGCAATTGTTCGTTCGTTTAAAACCCATGAAAGCCTTAGAGTAAATAAAAAATGTTTTGATCACTGATTAGGCCTAAACTGTGCCGTTCCAGACTCACTGTGGTTGCAGGATGTAGGGGGGCCCTGCTCTGGAACCGCTGAGTCACACGATAAACACACTGAGGTATTGTTCTCCAGAATGTGTAAATGGCAGCCTGAGAGAACCAAACAAGGCATATGAGGATTACTGCTCTATCCCTCAACACAAACAAACAGTGACCCTAACAGTACCTTACCACAGACAAAGCTTACCACTACACCATACAACACACTCATTACACAGGTTATGGTGTCTGTAACAAAAGAGCAGTACCTGAATCACAATGAGTGGCATTCATACAGCTTTCATTGCTTCTCAGCATGGACCCACAGCAAGTGATGGAGTTCTGTAGAACAGCCTAAAAAATACCATGGCAAAGACAGTTAGACTTGATAGAGGTTGGCGTGTTGAATATGCATGTTCAAGCATATGTAACAAGCTGAGAGCCCCTTAAGACCACACAAGACCGATTCCTACATACATGCCTGTAGCTTTTTCTTTTTAACGAAATGATAAACAATACACATGAGAATAACTAAATGACACACACGTTAGCAAAGATGAATATAGAGAACTGTATCCTTGCTACATGAAAGAGCATCTACTTATTTATAAGGATGCAGCTTACACACCTTTATTAAAATGTTTTCCGAAATCATTAGAAGTGCAGCTCCAGTAACGATGTTACAATATGTCATGACGAACCTGCCTACAAATGAAAAAATAGATGTTAGAATGAAACATTCAACCTAACACAATACATTGTAAACTAGCCAAATCCATTAATTCTTCTCCTACATTCAGCAGATTAGAATGGGGATCAATAAAGTATCTATCTATCTATCTATCTAGATTCATTTTAGCCGTGTTCAACCAGAGTAAAACTAACGTTAACACAATCTGACAGTCATCAAAAAGCATTCATTTATTTCTTGACTTTACCATCAGTGAAACGTTTTCTGTTGTAATACAACTTGGAGGAATAAAGACATAATTATGAGACTGCGACTGACTAAAGTGGGTCTTTTGTTTACAAAGGTAGCTGACTTAGCACAGTGGTGCTTAGCTTAGCTGTCGTTAACTAGGCTAGATGGTGGTAACAGAATTTATGGCACTGATATGATAAACCCAAGGCTAATGCAACCACACATCTGACAACTCCAGCTAAGCATATGCAGACAACGATCACAGAAATATAATGGAAGTTACCATCATTAATAAAATAACGTTATCCTACCTTAGCTTGCTAGCAAACTACAGTGAAGTTTACTGACAGGACAACAACTCCCACTGTTTGAAGATTATACGCTGTTACTAGCTCTAAAGTTCCCTTGCTAACATATCTTGTTAGCTATCAACTTCCTTCTCGCCTGTCAAGTAACTTTATGCGGCATACTAACAGTTGTGACCAAATGCTTAGCGATATGCAATTTTGTTGAACACGATTCTGTTAAGTTGTTTTAAAATGTATCTTTGCAGTCATGAAAATCAGATAATGGATATATTATAAACACCCAGATAATATTACTAATACTAATAAAAACAGGACTTTTACGCAGGGGGATGAAATCAAACTTCCTGTCGCCGAGTTGCTAGGATACACCAAAGATACACACACGCGACAACAGTGAAAACAGATGAAAAAACATCTGCGAAGATACACTGGTCTGGCAAATAGATTTAGCACTAGTAAATCGAGTAACCTGACAGTGTGTTCGAAGTAACATTTTCAAAAGCAAACCTCATTTTTCTTTCTTCACAAAAAATAAATGCACTAAAGTGTCAAAGCAATTGGAGGAATTATGTACTGGTCATATGCAGGAAATGCACAATTTTGGACATGAAATGCTGCATTGCATTACAGCAGGGGTTTGAATTAGGCTAATTTATTCTCACCGTCGTAGGCTACAGCTTCAAAGGCAGAGGAGCTATCACCAGATGAAACTGTCGAATTTTGTGACACTGGAGGGCAGTGTTGCATTGGAGTCTAGGCTATGGCTGATTAACATGTTCTTTGATTTCTCAAGTGCTTTTAACACCATCCAACCCCTCAGATTGGGAGATTGCAGATGGGTGTGGACGCTCACCTGGTAACCTGGATTACTGATTACCTGACCGAGCGACCACAGTTCGTCAGACTGAAGAACTGTCTCTCTGACACTGTGATCAGCAGCACCGGAGCGCCAGGGAACGGTGCTCTCTCCAGTCCTGTTCACCCTGTACACATCTGACTTCTGCTACAACACCGAGTCATGCCACATGCAGAAGTTTTCTGATGATACTGCAATTGTGGGGTGTATCAGGAACGGGCAGGAGGAGGAGTACAGGAGCCTGGTGGAGGACTTTGTGCAATGGTGCAAACTCAATCATCTTCAACTCAACACTTCAAAGACCAAGGAGATGGTGGTGGATTTCCGCAGGTCTAAGCCCACTCTGCTACCAGTCCACATTGATGGGGTCAATGTGGAGGTGGTTAGCACCTACAAGTATCTGGGTCTCCACCTGGACAATAAACAGGACTGGTCAGCCAACACTGATGCACTCTACAAGAAAGGGCAGAGCAGGCTGTACTTCCTGAGGAGGCTGCAGTCCTTCAATGTGTGCAGCAAGCTCCTCATGTTCTACCAGTCTGTTGTTGCCAGCGTCCTCTTCTATGCAGTAGTATGTTGGGGAGGAAGCATGGGCGGATTATGAACTTTCGGGCCCCTGGGCCCAGATGTATTAAGGGCCCCCCAATAATTGTTGTATATGTAGGAGAGGGGGTTTGGGGATGGCCAATACTAAATTCAATCAGATTCATAGCCTACATCCTGATTTGTTGATATTGAGGCAATGATTCCATGCAAAGGCTTGGGCTTCAGGGCCCCCTGACCCCTTGGGCCCCTGGGCCTGGGCCCAGTAGGCCTGTGCAGTAATCCATCCCTGGGAGGAAGCACAAGGAAGAAGGATGCGGGGCGAATTGACAGGCTGGTAAGGAAAGCTGGCTCTGTAGTGGGAGCTGAACTGGAGTGCATCACTTCACTATCTGACAAAAGGACCCTGAACAAACTGATCAACATCCTGGACAATTAGTGTCACCCACTCCACAGCACTATTGTTAAGCAGAAGCCTGATCAGCTGGAGACTTCGCTCACTGCCTTGCACAACAGACAGACTGAGAAAGTAATTTGTCCCCAGGGCCATTGAACTGTTCAATGCTTCACTTAAGGGAAGAGGAGAGATAGACTTCTCTGCATAGTCTGTCTGCCTCTTCACCCCCTCCATGTTTGGATACTGTCTGTCCACTAGCCACTTTTACCACTGTCTTTCTGCCTCACTGTTTGCGTGCTATATTAGCACATTAGCACATATGCATAACCCCTCCCTCCATGCCACAGCCGAACTGTGGCCACACTTATACCTTTTCTTAAAATAGTTAAATATATAGATATATAGACTTTACTTTACTTTATTTCTGCATTGTTGCACTGTTGTACTTACTCATTCGCACTATCACCATGACCACTATCACTATTGCACTATCACCATGACACTCATTCACACAGAGCACCTTACCTTACCTTACTATGCACAGAGAATCACAGGCTCAGTCCCTGCCTCAGTCATTGCAAGCGCCTCTGATTGATTAATCACCACTATGTGGATACTGTTTTTAGAATTGATTTAGATTAAGTGTTAGTTAGTATCATTTGTATTTTAGTATATTTAGCATATTCTTTATCTTCTACTGTCCTTTGCTTAGTTGTGTTTTTATATTATATACTTTAATTCTCTCTAACTCTTTCTGCTGTTAAAGAATGTGTTTGTGTTGTCTGTATGCTGCTGAGACCGTGAATTTCCCCTGGGGATTAATAAAGTATCTATCTATCTATCTATCTATCTATCTATCTATCTAACAGTGGGTAACACATTTTGACAATATTTTTGAAAATAAGCCTATCAAAATATGTGACCTATCCTGCTGAAGTCCACCTATTCACAAGAGTGATGAGAGCTGTTTGGTTAAATATGGGACGGCAACAGGTGTCACCAGAGATGGTTTTGTGTGTGTATCAGTCCAGAACTGCAAATTAACAGTGGGGTAATTATTTTGACAGTAGGCCTAGGCCTATCAAATGCAACAGCACCCTCTAGAGTACCGTCCCACACACACATGCATTGTGTTTCATTTTGGAGACATATTTCCAACATGTCTCTCTCTTCTCATTTTGTCCCACTTCTCCATTCAGTCTTTATCTCTGGGCCTGTCATTTTGGGTTTTCTGAAGTTCTTTGCACCCTCTATAACCTCATTGGTTCTATTTTGCTATGCACTGAGAATCAATGTTGATGTGTAAGGTTGATGGTGTAAGGTTTTATACAGTATAGGTGAGTGTCAAGTAAATGTCTAATTTCATGTTAACTTTGCTTTGGCCATGGGTGTTCATGTAGCTGCAGATTGACCTTCTTTGGTCTGTCACTGCCTATTATATTGACATTTAGAATATAACAAGGTGAAGATCCAAAGATTGAAAAAAAAAAAACACACATTCAGTAGCAGCAATTTGTGAATCCCACCATTTTAATCACCGTTGTCTGATTGTGATTGTCATCAGGATTCCCTCCTATCCTATTCTTCTTTCAAAAATTCACTCACTTTGGTTCACATTTCACATTAACTCCTACATCCTTCCTGGCCTCCTACCGCCACTACTAATGTCCTGAACTATGACAGTTTCCTGTTCTCTGCGCCAGCTACACCCCAGTTTTGCACTGACCACATCCCTGCCTCCTACCCCAGTCTCAGAAACTAAAGCCTTAGGCACCCTTGCCTACTGGTCTCTGATAAGATTGTTGTAATAGTCCAGTGTCCAAGCCCCCTGAAAGCCCTAGTTGTTGTGTGAATGGCCACATAAATCAGTGAACTGTTTCATTGCCAACCCTTTCATACTTTATCACTTCATAATGACATTTATGAAAGTATGTATGGCTTTGAATAGTAAGTGTTTATTCTCGTCTTCCTCATGGAGCTGGGAACTATCATACGGTCATGAGGGAATCATCAAATTATGTGGCAGGAATGTTCGCAGCTGGGGGAAAAAAGAAAAATAGGATGTGTGACTCATGCTTTTGATTTCTTTCCCTACTAGTATTTATTGTAATTTCATTGCCCCCCAACTGTAGAAGTGCAAGTCAAAAGACAGAGAAGAAAAATGGATCAAAAAGTTAAAAATTTAACCAGCAACAGCCACAATGTCTAAAAGCACATTGAAGGAGGAGTTCAGTTCACTTGTCTTTGAGCCCAAGGACTAAAGTAACTGTGCCAGTCCATTTTTGCATGTTACCAGTTTATAATTGACCAGTTCTTGTTTAATGGTTTATGAAGCATGAGGAAATTGCTTACATCTGTCCTCATTCCTCAAAAAATGCTAATTAAGTAATTCCACTGTCCAAACCCAGCAGCGATTCAGCTGGGAATGATCAATTCGCCTTATGTTAGCGCAGTGGAACTGTATTTCTCAGAACATATCATCTAAGTTGCATTTCTGTACAGACATCCAGTATTATTACTTTATTGAAATCTGTATTCCATAACCGTATTACTGACTCTGTGCTGAGTATAGATAGATTGAATTAAAGATGAACTTAAACGTAAGAAAAGTTAGAAAAAATGCACCCACAATGTGTGTTTGGTATAATCCTCCTTGTACTACATCTCAATACACAAACGGACATCTATCTTCTCCAAAAGGGTCGCCCCAGACAGACAGCAAATTCTTCAGCTGACATCACGGCACTGATGTTAAAGTGGGCTGAAGTGGGGGAAGGCAGCTGGAATTCCTGTGGTGTGGAAAAAATGGCTCTTTCTGCCCAGTCGTCTTCCCCCTCTCTCTGCTCTCCCTATCTTTCCCTCACTCTTCTGAACTCTTGCAGTTTGTACCTCTTTGTGCTGCTTATCTATTTAGATACTAAATCCAATGCAGACTCGATGACAAGATTCAAGATTCAGGGAATTTATTGACACAATGTATTACAGAATTAGAGGTATGCAGGGTTAGCTTGCTCTTTGAACGAAGCGCAAAAAGAATAGCTGTGCAGTTTTTCAGGTTCTAAATCTAAATAACTGGGTGTAGCACTGGGACTAACAGTGCCATGTCTCAGTATTGTGAGGTTCTGTTTAACACATGACGAGTTTTAGGAAGAAGGCTTGTTGTGATGTAATGGTATAGAACCATGGAGACAAGGAGGAGATAGGGGGCACAGGGATTGAAGGTCAGTTTGTGGGGACCGTTAGATGGGTGGGAGCAGAGCCCGGCTCTGGGTGGGAGGAGTCAAAAGTGGTCTTCCTGGAATGCTTTACTAAGCACATTATGTGTGCTATTTTCTCTTTACATTGTCTTTTGTAATTTGTCATTCAAACTATTTTGTGTTATTCAAAAAAATGAAATGTTCTGTTGTTGATAAGTCAAATTCAAGCCTTCTTGTAATACTGTAATGCATCTGCATATTTATTGAAAAGTTCTACACTCCCAACATGTAATGTGAATGGCAGTATTTACAAGAAGCCTTTTAGGCGTTGCTATGGTTATGCCACAGGAACTGTGACACAGCTGTGGGTGATTTCTGTGATGAAAAGCTAATAATGAAAACCTGATATGAGACTGCTTGTGTGGGTGATGTCTGTCTACAGTATACAGTGTGGCCTATGTTTTATGAGGGACATGTTACAAAGAGCATGTGATGTGTGTTGGTGCTCTGTAAGGTTGGCAAACAGTGGGGATATGGGTACAGTCAGTAAAGTGTGAGTTTGATTGCGTGTGTGTCTGTAGGCTACTCAGTATTACTTTCACAAATGGCATGAGCACAAGGGGTATGAGTCACTAACTGTGTGTGTGCGTGTGCGTGTGCGTGTGCATGTGCGTGTGTGTGAGTGCATGCAAGCAAATGGTAGACTTGGTGGCTAACCTCAGTGCAATTGGAAATTTTGAAGAAAAAAAATAGAATTCAAAGGAACAATTAAGGTCAATGCCAGAAAAAGAACAATGTGTTTGTGATGTTATTTATAATTATATTACCGTAAATACACACACACACTGCAGAGAAAGTACTGTAAATCAATTTTAAGAGACCTGTTACAAACTCTTGCAGCCTCTCTCCTACATAATAAGTTTTAAGTTCAGTGAGGGAAGCTAACATCTACATACTTGCATAAATGACATAGACAGAGACAGTGAGCTTGTCCTCAAGTTTTTATAACACACATGTCCATGTGGTCACCTCTTCTTGCTGCGTCCAGCCTAAGGCTATGGAGTTTTTAGACCACCAGTAATTTTCCTAACCTCTCCAGAGAGTTGAGACAGGAATGGGCCATGAGAGGCACTCTGGGATATCAGGAGGGGGAGACACCAAACTCTGAGACTCTGGGCAGTTGTTGTCTTGGCAACAGGGCAGTTTGTGAGTATTTTGGCGGAAGAGAGAGAGAGAGAGAACAAGAGAGAGAGAGGGAGGGGAGGAGACTGAGAGAGAGCCGGGGGGTAGTGGGTGTGGGGAGGGAATGCTCCAGTATAAAACCCCTGCCCTTCCCATACACCGCTCCTACTCTCTGCAGCCCAGCTTTAGAGTGACCCTCTGCTGCCGCTCTCTCTCCTCACGCATTCTGTCCACTTCTCAACCACCACTGCCACCATGAGCTACAGGTCCGAACGTATGTCTTACGGGCATTCAGCTCCGGCTTATCGGGCTACCAGCGTCTACGGAGGCGCAGGGGGCTTCGGCGCACGGATCTCCTCCTCTTCCTCCTCCAGCCTCCGCTCTGGGGCCCCTGGCGGGGGGATCAAGGCCTCCTCAGCCTTCACCCAGCGGAGCTCGGCACCGGGAGCAGGGGGGATGGCGTCCTCCCTCCAGGGGGGCATGGGGCTGGCGTCGGGCAACGAGAAGGGCCAGATGCAGAACCTGAACGACCGCCTGGCGTCCTACCTGGAGAAGGTGCGCAGCCTGGAGCAGGGGAACGCCAAGCTAGAGGCCCAGATCCGCGAGGTCCTGGAGAAGAGTGGCCCGGAGACCAGAGACTACAGCCGCTACAACGTCATCCTGGACGACCTCAGGAAGCAGGTGCAGAAATGTGTTTGTTTGTGTATGTGTGTGTGTGTGGGGGGGGGGTATGCTTGTCTGTGTATGAATTCCTGAATGTCCTAAATGTACTTGTGTGCATGTACAATACGACAGTTTCAGTGTTTGTGTGTGTTTGTATGACTGCTTTTGTGTTGGTATGTGTGTGAATGTGTGTGTGTGTGTGTGTGTGTGTGTGTGTGTGTGTGTGTGTGTGTGCGTGTGCGTGGTTATGCATGAATAGTGGAAAGCAAGAAGGAAAAACTATCTCATGGGGCAGCAACATTGAGCATGAGAGCACATGGTGTCCTACCAAATTTCAAACCCAAAAAACTCCCCACACTTTAACAAGAAATTATGTGTCTCTGAGACTGGCATGGTTATTCCCCCCATGGCTAGCTGTGAACTATCACATTTCCTCTTTGGTGAATGTAGGGTGTGGCAGCCATTGGTCCCCCTTTGTGTAACTCCCTGTAGTTTCTCTCTTCCTCCTCTCTCATTTGCCTCCCTATCTTTTCACAAATGTGTCAGTTTCCTCTTCACTCGGTTGAGTAACCATGGTGACAGAGACACAAACAAAGTTGTTGTTCCTAAAATGCTCCTCAAACATTTACTGTGTTGCCAGGTCTGTTTAATGCAGTTCTGACTAAGTGAAGGGAAGTTCTGACTAAGGGAAGTAATGCCAAACAGATGTGGAACACACACACACACACACACACACACACACACACACACACACACACACACACACACACACACACACACATCCATGCAGCTGGTCATCTGATCTCTAAGAGGAACTTCTGGAAACCAGTTTTAAAGTTGCACTGTTTTCAGAGTTATGCAACTCTTTCCTTTGTTACCTCTTTAGTAGGTTTGGATATGAACTACTGTGCTTTTATGGTGGACTTAGATAAACCTAAGATTGCAGCATGTCAACGTTTGAGAAAAATCAAGTTTATAAAGTAATCATGGATTTGGATTCAATTTGCTTGGTTTCACACACAGAGACTCCAAATCATTCCAAAACTATAATTATTTGAAATATTAATAAAAAAAAGGTCACTTCTATATAACTGAAATAGTTGTGAATTAGATCAATTGAATGGAATGAACCTCAAAATAAAGTATTATACATATATTTTTCTTATATTAAGTAAACCACACAACATTTCTGTTTTATCATTATTGATTTATGTATGTATGTTTATGTATGTCTATATGTATATATGTGTATCTATACGACATATGTATTACTGTATGCCTAAATGAAAGCGTGTAGATTGCTGATATTGTGTTACTATGACTGTGTTGTGTAGGTGTTTGATATGACTGTGGATAACGCTCGACTGGTGCTGCAGATAGACAATGCCAGGCTTGCTACGGATGACTTCAGAGTCAAGTGAGTCTCTCACCATTCAAATATATTGTTCTCTAACCTTGTCCCTAACCATGCATTTGTACAATATGTATTTGCATGTATGCTCTGAATGCTTAGAGACCATACTGTATACAGTAAAAACTAATTGCAGACATGATCTCTCTAGTGTGCTGGGAAAGGAGACACACGTCGTCTGAGAGGCAATGCCGTGCACATTCAAATTGTACAGCGATATGAATTAATTGATTAATGAATTAATTTGAATTCTACCGGTAGTTATTCTTATCTGGTTGTGTAGTAGTTGTACATATACTATAACCTGCACAAACTGTACCATGTATACTGTTCCTATATGTCCTTTATCATGCATGTACAGTGCCTCCGTTTGTGTATGTGTTCCCATTGTGCAGATACACTGAGTATGTGTTTTGTGTGTGTCAGGTATGAATCTGAGCTGGCCATTCGTCAGTCTGTGGAGGGAGACATTGCTGGGCTGAAGAAAGTGATTGACGACACAAACCTTGGCCGCATGAACATCGAGAGCGAGATCGAGTCCGTGAGAGAGGAACTGGCCTTCCTCCAGAAGAATCATGACAATGTGAGTCATAACACTCTAGGCGATATAAACCCTCTTACTGGTACAAATGTGTCACTTGACTTTCATTTGGAATATCTTCACTATCCGAGTACCTCAACAAAGTATTACATTGCTTACGTATTTGCATAGCTTATGTTGTGGAGCCAGATGCTAATAATAGCATGTCTAAGGGTTGGAGATTACAGGTCTGATTAGGTCTGATTTGCTGTCATTTCCTGACCCAACTCATTTTCTCCTACTCATTCCATGTTTCTCTACAGTGTCTCATCTATGTAAATATATAATGTAATATTGTTTTATTGGTAAAAGCATGAATTTAAAAAGCTAAAAGAAATAAATGTCGAAACATCATCAGCATACACTAGATATTAAGTATATTTTGGCCCGACCAGTTTTCCTTGCCTAATCTCAAGAGGTGTAGTAGTACAATAAATGTAATACAGTACACTGTATATCCAACAACAACAATAACAACACATTACATTAATAGCAGTTTATTCAGATGTTCACCCATGTTTCCTGTGCATCCAACAGGAAGTAACAGACCTTACGAGGCAGATCTCCCTGTCAGGCGTCCAGGTGGACGTAGACGCTCCAAAGGGTCAGGACCTCTCACAGGTCATGGAGGGTATCAGAGCCAACTACGAGAAGATGGCCCTGAAAAACGCAGAGGAGCTGAAGATGTGGCATGAGAACCAGGTGGATATGAGACAAACATACACATACACATACACATACACATACACATACACATACTGATCAGGTACGCATACGCATATGCACACGACACGTACCCTCACTCACACACAAACACACACACACACACAATGTTTGCTCTCTTTTCACAGTGTTGTGTTTCATTCTAATATCTTCTGGCATAAAACATCATGTTCAATCGCTTTTAAACCCTTTCTCCTGGACCCTTTCTCACCATTTCTCTTTGTCACTTGTCCTATGCTTCTCGATCTCAGATATCCGACGTGCAGGTTCAGGTCACCCAAAACACAGAGGCTCTACAGGGAGCACAGATGGAGAAGAATGACCTGAGGAGGCAAATACAGACGCTGGAGATTGAGCTGGCGTCACAACAGAGCCTGGTACAAATACACACACATATACACACTCCCACTCCCACACCTTTATTTTTCTGAGTGACACATAAAACAAAAGAAGACAAGGGAGGCACTCTAACAAAAGGTGATGTGCACAGAAGAAAAAAACCTCTAGGGGTTTAACAAGAGAGAGTTTCCCACACAATCACACACACACACACACACACTCACTCACACACACGCGCACACACACACACACACACACACACACACACACACACACACACACACACACACACACACTCACACACACACACATTGGATATGGATACATGATCAGCCCATTGTGGAAGGTTTTCTGTGTTAATGTGGTTTACTGCAGTACAGTATATGTCAAACATATTAAATGTCATACTTTATGAGCTTTCTAAACGCGAAATTGGCTGTGATCCATCACACTTCACAATCCGTAACATTCTTCTCACTTTTCTGTAGGTGTCTGTACATTACACTATGTGCTCTCAAAAACCTCACAAAACTGTGTTTTGTTAGGGAACAGTATTGGCCCAGTGAATGGGAAACAAAGAAAGTGGCTCGGACAGTCATTCTTTTTTCCAGCCATCAGTAACATTCCCAGAAGGGAATGCTGTAATAGGCTGTTTATCAACAACCTTGTTGCCCTTGTAATATCAACAACCTTGTGTCCGGATTAGGAACAGCGCCTTTAAAGTTGGTACAACATTATAGTATTGTCTTCCATGTGTTGTGACTGTAGAAAGCATCTCTTGACGACACACTGCGGAACACCGAGCTGCGCTCCAATGCAGATATGGAGAAGTATAACGACGTCCTCCGTCAGCTGGAGGCAGAACTGGCACAGCTGAGGACGAACGTCAAGCAGCAGGGTCAGGACTATGAGGCGCTCCTGAACATGAAGATGAAGCTGGAGGCTGAGATCGCCACCTACCGCCACCTTCTGGACGGGGGAGACACCACACCTCCCCCTCAGCAGCCCTCTCAGCCACAACAGGGCAAGGGCAAGTCCAAGTTTAAGTGAGTTGGCTGGTTACATCCACTTATTATTAGGCTCACCTGTTTCTGATCACTGTCCTCAGTCCCAAAGAAATCCAACAGTCTCTTTTTGAACTCTCCTAAAGTAACCTAATCTACTTAAACAAACTCAAACAGACAGCAATCCAAAACTTTACCAAAAGCAGCAAGTCTTTCACTGACTGTTGTTTTTCAACAGATGTGCAGGTGCATCCTTTAGATGATTTATATGCTCTGTGCTTCCTGCAGGGGTTCCAATAGGAATCCTTAACCCCTTATTGCCCACAGAGTGCCACGTCAGCCACTTTCAGAAACCCTGCTCTAATCCTTAGTTTCAGATGTCTGGCTCATTACCGTGCCAAATAGGCACTTTCGTGATAGTGGACTTTATTGAAAGTGGTATAATGTTCAGAAATAAAGACTTTTAATATGCAATGTTCACATTATGATACATTACTAACCTTTACTTTAAACCTAGCCCTTATGATTACATGGACATATGATGTATATTGTGGTAAAGATTGTATTAAATATCAAGAAACTTTATAACATATGCAAATCTGTTTCAGTTTAACAGATGCTCTGGGGGAGCTGGAAGGTCTGGAGGAGTGAAGTCACACACACACACACACACACACACACACACACACACATACAGTAGGCCTAAGAGAGGAGACAACCACTGCTACATCAAAGAGAGCCACCAAATCAGTAATGTCCTGTGAAGACAATAAATTTCTGTATGGTAGAACTGTGTGTGTTTTGTTTTATTGACCATCAAAATCATTTGATTACAATTCATATCCTTTTACTTTCCTTCTTCTTTTCTTTATCTGTTTCTCCCTATCCCCCTACAAATTACAGTACATATAGTTGATTGCACATAGGCCTATAGGCCTGACATATACATATAGTTGTATTGACATATTGATGTACTGTATTACATCAATCTTGAATATGGGTTCTATGGGTAAAGCATTGGGCAATGCTACAGCACAGGAGAAGTGACAGATGGTAACTGACTTTGTTTGCAATTCAAAAAGAGGAAGCTTGATGAACAACAGTGGTGTCTCAAGCAAAACACTGGCATTGGATTAACTGGCTTGATATTGAGAAGAGGAAGATCAGCTGGAGAGAACTATGAGCCATGGATGCTAACCACAATGAATTCATTGTAGGAGCCACTTATGATGTTCTTCCTACTCCACAGAACCACAGTAAATGGGTTGGTGAAGATGGAAGCTGGTAGCATGAACCTGGCTCTTTAATATTCTATCTGGTTGTAAAACCCAGGGCCGCTACCTGGACACATAATGACATTTAGATAGATAGATAGAAAGATAGATAGATAGATAGATAGATAGATAGATCGATACTTTATTGATCCCCATGGGGAAATTCAAGTTCAAATTTGACAGGGAAAGTCGTGTTTCTTTTGTGCAGAAAGTAGTAGTGCAGTAATAGACATTGGGCAAATTCAGGAAGATGGGGCAAAGCACGGGCAAGCCAAGCTAAGTATTCCCTTTTTAAAACAGAGAGAGAGAGAGAGAGAGGTGGGATAGGGAAATGACCGCAGGTTGGACTCAAACCTGGGTCCCTGTGGGCACTTGGACCCAAGTGAAGATGACTATTCCCTTTGAAGATGCAATGGAGGAAGCTTTTGAAAGGAAGTTAAAGTATGCAGAACTGTTAGCATATTAGCAAAAGTAAGGTTAGTCAAAAGTTTCTTAGGCATCTTCTCAGCGGGCTCCATTTGCTTTCTGCCCCTTTGCTTAACCTTACTGACAGAGCAGCTGATCTGAAATCATCTACTTTTACTATACTTTGACGTGGCTTACCCTAAATGTGTAATATAATCATATTATATGATCATGGGCGTCGGAGCCATTATATGAGGGTGGGACAGGACCCACTTACTTTTTTAATATTACCAGTTTGGACCCCCGACCCCCCAATGTTGAAATCACTGTAACAATCCATTTATGCATCCAGTCATTTTATGTGCACTGTCATATTGAATCCATTCCACTTAGCCTACTTTATTAGGAAATTACCCAAATCGGTGACAATCCATGCCATGTTTCACAGCAACCGGCAGAATGATTGCCCCCATACAAGCGCAGAGCACAAACGCGACGCACATATAGTAGCACAAGTGACGTAATCACAGCTCCCCTTTTTTCCCCTCGTTTTTCACCTTAGTTTCTGTCTGTCAGCTTTTTGCAGAGCTTAGGACAGAGCTAGAGTAGGGACCTTATTGTATTTTATACATTTCATTTTATTTCTTTCCTGTAATTATTTTTAGAATATACTTTATATGTTGGTTCTTTTTCTGTAGTTTGCATTGTTGTATAATAAAACTACTTCTTGTAAAGAGGAGATAAAAATACTTTTTGCATTGAGGTGATACTTCAGACTTGACAAACTCCATGGTGGGCAATGGAAATTCCTTAGGCATACTGCAGAAATGCTAGAGAATCTGGCCATTTTAGCAACAATTACTGTCTAAAATGGTAACACCTTGCTATAATACCTGAGGTCCGTTGCACAAAAGCAGAATTAAGACATCCGGGATAAGTTACTGAGCTGCGCTCAATGAATCCAAAACAAGAGCGTACAGGCTTAATTGGTTGCACAACGAGCAAGCCAGGATGAGCAGACACGGATTCACCAAGCCAGGTGAAACCTATCCTGGATAAGTGCGCGCTCACGGCTCCCTCAAATAGACCCCGCCACCGATCACAGATTCACTGATTCACCATGGCAACTAGAGGGGCTTCATTGCTTCTTCTACGGTGTGAAGTAGGTAGCGATAGCCTTTTCACCACAGCAACAAACAGCACCACCTCTGTTTAGGAGAATATTGCAACTAGTGCCACGACCACCACGCGCAAAATGGTTAGGCACTCCCGTGACGTCACATTGTCGCATGACAGGTCGGGAATGGCGAGTATGTAAAAGTTATTTAATGATCACAAACGTTTAAATAATGACAGTGGGTCTAGGTATATGTGATAACAATGTGTAGTGGGCAGTGGAATAACTATTGGTTTCCGTTTGTGGTGACTGCTGACTGAGATAAGGGATGAGATTAAATAGATCCTGGAATTTAGCCTGGTCTGGAGCAGGCTAGCTCCACAGAATAAATCGCCATGGTAACTTATACCATAACATATCCTGCTGCCCCCTATCCCGCTTTTGTGCAACTGGATCACGGATAAATTGAGCCAGGATAACCAAGATATCCCGGCTTAATCCCTTATCCTAGTTTTGTGCAATAGGCCCCAGGAGTAGCCCATGCCTATAGCCTACCAATTTACAGGCATGGCACACACACACATACATTTATTCTGTACCAGTTTTAAATGCATAATGAACTTTAAAAGTTAAAAGTTGAGCACAAAATTATCACACAACATCATTGCAAAAAATAACATCTGAAAAACATCTGATACTTTATTATAAAAAATTTCATGCAATTATAAAAATGTGAGTCCCATGAGGCATATCCTCTCTCTCTGATTATGTACATTACAGATCCTTTCTATACATAAAACACTTTGCCTCATTTTTTATTTTGATAGACCCACTGTGTCCCAAAACAGTGTTAAGATTAGGTTGGTTCCATTTTAACAGAAGTATGGAGGCCAGACAACAAACCCATTACTTACATCAATGGCCATTCAGAAGTTTAGCTTTTAAAGTGTGCAAGTCTCTGACATGTATTTGGAGGTCTTTCACGACTGTGTTTCTTTGTATTTATATGAAATGCTATTGACTCTTCCTAATACGGTATGTTTATCATCATACAATAAATAAAGATAGGAAAACTTGAGGGAGGTTCTGAGGATTCTGATGTGGAACTCCTTAGCACCTTGATGAAAGAAGTACTTCATGTACAAGCAGCCAGTTATCAGCCATATCCTTTTTGTTCAACCCCTGCAAGACAACACATACTCATAAGAAATGCATACATTTATGCTCCTATGTGTATATGTTTTTATATGTGGCCCTCCATGGTGAAACAAATCGTATGGGTCAATTTTTATTTATTGTGTTTGGTCATAAAGGACCAACACAATAAAACAAGCTCCAAATGATGCCTATAAGAATACTGACTTACAGCATGTTGACCAACAAACAGAGATAAGAGGCTCTATTTTCACGACACAAAACCTGGCGCAAAGCGGATTATTATCCTGACGCAAAGTTTATTCCTATCTTACACTCGAGTTTTGTGCCATGCGCGTCTCTTTTATTGGACAATGTGCTCAGGGGTGTGGCAATTCGCCTTATTCACCCGCTGGCCAGAACGAGGCTACAGGGTACACTTGCCATTACACCTCAGTCCAGCAGATGGTGGTGGTAATGCACTCCGTTTGCATACTGCCAAAAAAACTCACTGAAGAAGAACAACAACCACCAGCGAACAGCGAACCAGGCCAGCGAACCCCCTCTTCTTTTTCGGTGAGCTTTTTTTTGGCCGACGTTTGATAACGTTTGATAACAAAACCACCCCCAATGTGGACTGGACAAACCCCTAAATTTAATTAAGCTATTCGCTAGTGACCATGCATTTTAGATCGCTAAAATAGGGCCCAAGGACATTAACAGCCCTATTTTAAACCTTGCGTTGGGATAATAATCCGCTTTGCGCCAGGTTTTACATCGCGAAAATAGGGCCCTAAAAGTGTTTACTGTAAAAGTTTACTACCAGTGTGACGCTATCTGCCCTCTTGTTTGTCCACTATACCTAGTATTGCAAGTCAATGGACTTGGATTCACGGTCATCAACTTCATGTCATGTCTACTGGCATTGTGTGCTGTTCTGACAGTCGCTATTTGATCAGTTTGTCAAGTGCAAATTAAGTGTTGCTGCGCTTAAAAGTCTGTTGTGGTGACTAGCACTCCAAACTGATATATAACATTAGCTGTAATTCCTCAGGTATAGCATCCGATTATGACTGAAATAATAGTAGATTCAACTTTATACGTGGATATACAGTATCTTTTAGTGGACGATATAAATAGTCTTTAGGATAGACTCAGAATTGATTGTGCTTTGCCAAATTTACAAGATGCCCATGCTGTAGGCACTAATGCTCCTCCACATCATCGTAGCTGTTGGGTTCTCCTCTTTAGCCCAGATGAGTCCATGATTTCCAAAAATAACGGCAAATTATGATTGGTGTGTGTGATTGTGTGTGTGTGTGTGTGTGTGTGTGTGTGTGTGTGTGTGTGTGTGTGTGTTTACCTCATAGCAGACATTTTTCCTCACACTCCTCTAACTCTGTGAAGCGGTTGGCGTTGCCCTCGCAGCCGCTATATACAAAGGGTCGGCAGGCACGGACGGCAGAGTTAAAGTACCAGCGCAGTGTGAAGCGGGAACAATTCCCCTCCTCCAGAGGGAGCAGGCAAGGGTCTGTGCACACACACACACACACACACACACACACACACACACAGATACAGAGAGAGAGGGGCGTTACTTAATTTACATGCATGGGGTTTAAAAATGACAAGAAAATGACAAGCGGCAGACCGAAGCAGACCGAAGATCTGCAGAAAAGGACCTCCACATGTGCACTGTTCCTTTTACCAGGGCTTCCCAACCACCAACCACCAACACCAAACTACCCTTGTAAGTGTTTCTTACAAGGCAATAAATGCACTTTCAAATGGAGAAGGATGGAAACATAAAATACAATAAATATTTCAAGATGATGGTGTGCATCATCCACAATCCAAAACTTTAAAACAAAACATTCACCTTCTGCCTCCCGCTTGGGTCTCACAACTTTCAAGGGATCAACGGAAACTACTTCACCTACCAAACACACACACACAGACGCACACAAACGGTAACACACACACACACACACACACACACACACACACAGTAGTCACAAATACACAAAGAAAACACACATATAAACAGGACACCATTTTAATCAATTGAATAAACAGACAAACAAATAAACATCACAGCAGCATTAAGCACTTTCAGACATACGTGTAAAACCGGAGGTTCTGCGGATGTTAAACGGTGGGGCCGTATATCTGAATGACATAACCGGTCATATGGAAGTCCGAATTTAGCCGGTTGTTCTACTATTCCCCCCCTAGTATTTCCTCCGGACATTATGTAAATGTACTGTGTCTGAACGAAGCGTAGAACATGCGGTTAAAAGTCACACCTTCAGAGGGCGTGTCGGTGACGTTTAATTTCGTGCGTCCATGTGGTTAAATCTGACTTAAATGCCAGTGTTATAATGGAGTGTCATAGACTAGTGCTGTCCAGAAAATCTCCGACCTGGAAAGATGCAGACATCACGGAGCTACTGTCCATGAGGGCAGACAGTATTGTGATAGAACACATGAAGGGAACGGCAAGATACACGTTTATGTAGCCTACAAATGCATCGCAAGGCCAAATGAAATTCAAAAGACCAAATCATAAGCAGAAGGCGCTGAAAAGGCAGTAGCCTACAGCGACGTCGTTGACGACAATAACAGGAGTATTTAATAAATTGTTAGCCAACACGGTCAGTTTTTCTGTTCATTGATAGCCTTCTCATGACCACTGCTGAGCTTGATGATATTTGTTGAGCATAAATATGCCTAGAGAAAATGAAAACGAAGAAAACTAAACTTTGTTCCAAGCTCCTTACGTAAATGCAATAGACACATGGGGAGAGGATGCTTTTGGAAAAATAAACCATTTCACTGTTATGTTAGTATTTTGTTTGTTGCTTAAAAACGTTGTATATGACGGCCTTGAAGTTAGTCTGAATTGGCTGGTAGGCTACCATAAAGTTTGTGCATGCTCTCCAACGCAAACCAGATTTGGGGTTCCATAGCCAAGTAATTCTGCTACATAACGTTGAAAACAGATAAATGTGTTTATTCGAAGCACACATGTAGGTCAATTTCAAGTGCGCATTTACGTGACTACTTCAAGTATTAGCCTACACACAATAGATTTTTCTTCTTTAGCCTACATAATGCATACACTTTATAAACAAACAGCAGTTATGACAGCGGCCGCATATATTCTGCGTCATATCTCGCCTCTTGTGAACTCTACAAGCCCCCACCCCTCACTCGACAACCACACGGATATTCTGTAATGTGCGTGTATGTCGTTCACACATAGGTCCGTATAAGGTCAGTATAAGGTCCGCAGGTTAGCATCATATCTGAATCATCCGAAGGGTAGGAGCTCCGTTTGACAAACCTCCGCATATACTCCGGAGGTTATATCTGAAAGCGCTTAGTGTGTGACTCGGCAATGATGTGATTGGTAGAGTGTGAGGTGTACCTTTGCTCTGATTGGCTGAGGGGGGTAGGTCGACGACCTCTGCGAGTGGGTCGTCGTAGCTCTCTATGGAGTAGATGTGCTGATAGTCTGGGTCGTTAGTGTTCATCACCACACGCAGCTCATGGCCTTACAGGTAAATATGTAAGTATACACACACACACACACACACACACACACACATGAACACACACATACACAGAGAAGTGGATGCACACACATACAAACACATGGGACACACACACACAAACACACAAATACAAGCACACAAAAATAAACACATGGAGACACATAATCACACACATTTATAGTAGTGGTACAGCAGCAGTGTTATATGTGTTGTTTAGTAGTAATAATGTTAAACAGTTAACATTTTGAAACTGTTAACCCAACCCACCGTTCTCTCATTGAGAGGGTGTAAGTCACATACAAACCCACCAGGGTTGTGCACAATTCGAATTGCAATTCTGCTTCCTGTTTGCTACCTCAATTAAAGGGAAACTTGGCAGGATTTCCCCCTCTGCTGGAGAAATTGTGCATTATGCTATTTCAAACTGTGGGAAAAGGTAACGATAAAGCACATGGATTTGTTTACAAGCTAGCGAACGGTTAGCATAAGTTTGGCAGAACTATGTGGATGTTACAAGGTAAGAAACACGATTTAAAACTAGTTTCTTGTTTCTCACTTCTCTTTCCGGGACGGTAGTCTCAATGTTGCAAGGTTGGTTTTTCGCCTGAGGACGCTAGGCGCAGCGGGGAAAGTCACCATTTTCACCGGAACAGGTCATTTAACCATCCAAATGATTTCTAAACGGGTTTATTACGTTGAAATAGTTGCCAAGTTCCCCTTTAAAATGCAAGTGAAATTCAAGAATTGAATTGGAATTTAAGAGGCAGTTTCAAATAAATTCTGGAATTTTGCACAAGCCTGAAACCCACACACTTAACTTATGGCATGGGTCCCAAATATCTATGGTCAAAATGGAAGGGACGCTGTCCCCTGAGAGTGGAATGAGGGGTATGGAGGAGAGTGGTGGGTTATGACACGGCAGGCGTTAGCAATTAGGGGGTTAGGAGAGGAACCCAGAGTAACTCACCCTCGTCACCCAGCCGAGTCCGGGTGTGGTCTGGCATGCGGCCAGCCCGATAGGACTGAGGCGGCACGAGGGGTACAGAGTCCAACCCACCTGAGTCCAACACAACCCATCCTTAGACACAACACCCACCGAACTTCACACACACACACACACACACACACATTGCCCTCGGTGTGGCACAGTGCAGAGCCCACTGACAGTTACCCAACAACAGACACAGTTACGTAAACACAAAACAAACACGTAAATTAGCAACATTAAACAATGATTAGTCAGTTAGGGGGGTCCTCACAACACATGGACACTGGACTAGACAATACACCTGTCAATCCCTCTGAGTGTATGCATGCACAATGGTGTGACTGCAGAAAAAGAGTCATTCAGTCACACCAACACAATGTCTCAACTACATTGTGACCAATGTTATAATGAGACCAACACTGTCTCAAACTTTCAGTAACGTAATTGTTACTATTGTTAATGTTAATTAAATGAGTAATATTATGTCAATGACTGAAATGACTGAAAATCAACCATATACAGGGACTCGGTGGTACTTACCTCCACACGCTAGAGATGGGAAAGGGGTGGGTGGGTTCAGAGGATAAAAATGAAATTCATTAGATGTATCCCAATATGTTGTAAAATCTTTATTGCAGATGAATATCTGGATTTTTTTAGCAGTTACTGACTTTTCAGTAACATTAAATGTATTAAATGTATGGCCCAACATTTGACATTTGAACAGCCCAGTGGTATTTGAGGCATAATGGTTCGCTGGTGGAGTTGGTTGTATTGCTTGATACTTGGTCAGTGGGCAGCAGGGGTAAGGACATGCCAACATTTTGGGAAATTAGCTAATTCGCCGTTTCCCACAGAGTTAGATAAGATGATACATACCAACTAGTCTACACACTTGGAACGATATTCTCATTCAGGCGAAGCACTGCTACTTGGGATTTACAGAAGTAAAAATGGAGCTTTTCAGGTGCTGCATATCAATTCATCCCAAATCATTCATCCTAAGTAGCAGTACTTCGCCTGAATGAGAACATAGTTTCAAGTATATATGCTTAGAAAATCAGTGTGTCTCATTTTACATTGGTGCTTGTAATTATACAAGTCACAACAACAAGTTCTTTTGTCACTTTAGGGAGCTATAGGCTAGTTGGTTCTGATCACCTCAATGAACTATGCTAAGCTAGGCTAATGGTGAGGGTGAGTTACTGCACGCACAGAGACGAGAAGGGAGACAGCGAATGAGCAAATTTCCCGAAAGGTTCGCGTGTTCCTTTAAACATGACTCAGTGGGCCAGATGTATGTACATTTGCGAACACAGCGTTATCAGCTCTATGGCCAACCCGCAGAAAGCGAGTGCTGTGATACTTCAATTTACGTGGTATTTATCAAACCTGGAGTTCATCGGGTAATCAGTGCCTTTTTCACCCCCTACCGCAATTACAAGCGCAGTTGAATGAAGTTAACTGATGACAATCAGTTAACATTAGTTAACATTAAAAGGAATCAAACGTTAAAAGGAATCAAACGTTTAGTTAACATTAAAAGGAATCAAACGTTAAAAGGAATCAAATGTTTAGTTAACATTAAAAGGAATAAAAAAAGGAATCAAACGGAATCAAAATAATACAATAGATGACAAGATGTCAAGGGCAATTCCCCGCAAAACTGTCACATCAATAATGCTAACACAATGCCATGGTATTTAGTTGGTGTTATGGATGTGACAGTTTTGCGTGTAGTTGCCCTCAACAAGCAGGAAGATAATGAAAAGCAGTAGTTCTACTCCAAAGACTTGCGCACGTAGGCTAGTTGGTTTAACACCTGCTTTTACAAGGTGGAAATATTTCATCACAAAACAGATGTGCGCTCTCATGGAAAGATTTGGTACATACAGGGGAATATCTAATTAGGTGCATTTTACGCTTCTCCTCCCATCTTTTTACACAAAACTCCCACTTTCCCCTGACCCTCCTATGCATATGCATGACACAGTAAAGTGCAAATTGCCATTCTCAGCTCCTGCGACAGGCAGTCTGTGACCTGTTTGTACATACCACGCCATGTTTTTATGTGCACGTTGCGAAGAAAATACGCCTGAAGTGGGCGCAAAAGCATTATTACATCTGGCCCAGTGAGTCTGGCCCATTGTTTTTACTTTAGCAATTGAGGTATAATATTGAAATGGGCCTCAGTAGACTTACCACAGTGCTGATTCATCTCAGTGCGAACATATGTGCGTATTTCATCCTCCTGTGGGGAAAAGAGTAATGAACATCCCCTGTTTAATAGGAGGCTGGCATTATGAATGGGCCTTCTGCTGTGTGTGTGTGTGTGTGTGTGTGTGTGTGTGTGTGTATCTGTGTGTGTGTGTGTGTGTGTGTGTGCGTGTGTGTGTGTGTGTGTGTGTGTGTGTCTATGCATGTGCGTGTGCGTGTGCATGTGCGTGTGTGAGTAAACATGTGTTTTGCATTTGTGGTTTGCATTTGTTTGTGTGTACACATGTGTTTTGTATTTGTGTTTTGCGTGTGTGTCTGTATGCATGTCTGTGAGTGTTCTTGTGGATGGGTGTGTGAGGGTGTGCATGCATGTGTGTGTAGTACGCACATGTTAAGCATTTGTTTGTTTCTGTGTGTGTGTGTGTGTGTGTGTGTGTGTGTGTGTGTGTGTGCTGACCGTTAAGCCTGGATCCCCTCTATCTCCTTTAGTTCCAGACAATCCCATTTCGCCCTGAAATAATATGAGAAATAAATCTCATCATTTAAATATCCATTCATTTGAGCTGACTCCATTTTAACTGATGCATGTCCCAGTGAATGTTCATATCACACATCAAATTGACCAACTGTCAAAGGTCACTATTGCAACAATAAATGTAATGTAACTAATGCAGCCGAAAGTAGACATCCAAACATGTCACAGACAACACTGTTGCATCTCCAATTAAGACCTCTGTATTGATGGGCACGGGGGGGGGGGGGTCGGGGGTTCCATGTTCCATATGTGTTGTGCATGCATTACTTGAAAAGAACTAGCTCCAGTTATGTATGAACAGTGAAGGTAACGATCTCTTGTGAAAAACATGAACTTGAAGAAGTGAAAATTGAACAATATGAACTATGAATATTGAACAACTTGAAGCTAAAGTGTGAACATGCTTAACAAAATATGGGAACAAAACATGGGAACTAAACGTGCATTACAAATATAATCAGTGTGAGCCCTGCTTGTTTCCCTGCAACAAGAAGCTTCCATCTGGGGGTGATGGAAGACAGTGACACCCTCAGTGTGTTTGAAATGTCCAGTTGATTGCGCAATTTTGTCTTAGTTGCAGTCATTGCCGAAAACCCGGCCTCGCATAGATACGTGGTGGGAAACGTTTTCAGCGCTTTTACGGCTATCTTGGGATATTCTGCTTTGGTTTTGATCCAAAAACCCGCCAGAGAGGTTTCCTTATACACACTCTTAAGACCACCGTCATTTGCAATTTCGATCAACTGCTCTTCCTCCTGCGCTGACAAGTTAGGACTATTCGGGATATTGACAAATGGGTTGCGGACCCACTCATTGGTTTGCCGTGGATCTTTGGAGGATGGGAAGTAACGCTCAAACTCATTTGAAAGCGCAACAAGGTGATCGCACACCAGCTGCGAGAGAAAGGGCCCTGCCTCAGTCTCTCCCAAAACCCCCACTACTGTTTGGAACATATCAAATACACCCCGGTCCACTCGTCGTCCCCACAAATCAAGCTTGCTTTAAATGCAGCGACTTTATCTGCCAGTTTAAAGACAGTCGTCATCCTACCCTGGAGTGACAGGTTGAGGTCATTAAGCAACCCGAATATGTCACACAGGTAAGCGAGTTTTGACACCCAGTCCTCATCACTAAAATGTGCAGCTAACGGTGACTTTTTTTCTGTAAGAAATCTCTGCAGCGGCTCTCGCAACTCAAACACTCTGGCCAGTGACCTGCTAAAGATGCTTGTTTTTTGTTGCTCATTCTAGCAGTTTAGCTAACTTCGTGTGACACTACCGTTCGCCAAGAACTGATCAAGTGAAGTGAGCTGACCTGAGGCTGCGCAGCGCTGAAGGCAATATGTAAAAGTGTTGAGGGCAGGACAGACAGACGTAAGAAAATAGACCTTGAAAAATGCAAACATGCGTGCAATCAAACAACTGCATATAGACCTATGCCATGTAAAAACGTGACATTATTGCGAATTAAATTTAGTTTAGTTCGCATGAATTTTTTTAAAACTCATGTCGTAGGCTACGGCCCGGTTAGGAATGTCCTGTGGCCCGGTACCGGGCTGCGGCCCGGTGGTTGGGGACCACTGCTGTAACAGCATCATGATACTTTTAAGTAATTAGTAGTAGTGTTATGAGTACAGCTATGTATGTGCAGTATTAAACTGATAATTCATATGTGATGATAAGGTTGATAAAACTGATAATGTGATAGAGCACTCCCCCTAACAACACACACTGTGCAGTGAAGTTCTCCTGGTTTCCCAGATAGATGTTACCTGCTCTCCTCTCTCTCCAGGTATACCTGGGATACCCCTGGCTCCCACCATGGCAGGACCAGGAGGGCCACGCTCCCCCTATAGTCACACACACACACACACACACACACACACACACACACACACACACCTTTAGACACACATTACAAGCTGTAACACATTCTAGCAGTTTGAATTAAAAGGGAAACAGCTTTGCGTTATCTTGTCCAATGGGTGTATAACTCATTTACCCAAGAAGAACACCAGGTCCCAGGTGACTGACAAAGAGACAAAGACAAAGAGACACACACACACACACACACACACACACACACACCTTCTGTCCTTGCAGTCCTTCAGGCCCTCTGCCCCCTGCAGGCCCTTGGGGGCCAGTAAGCCCTGCAGCCCCATCCACACCTCTTGGCCCCGGGGGCCCAGGGATACCAGGGGGCCCCTGGTAAAGGAAGACACAAATAAGAACGTCATAATAGAAATAATGTCAATTCATCTTGGTATGTTATGCAATGTAACTGGAAAAACAGTTTTCAACTCACCCTTTCACCCTTCTCCCCTTGGCCTCCTTTAGGCCCGGTGATGCCATCGAATCCTCGGTCACCCTGAACACAGGCATATTAACACACACACACACAAATGTCGCATCCATTCTTACTCGTCAATAATTATGAATATTGACAATCAATTTCTGTGTTTGAAGAATAAACGTTTTCACTGTATTAAGGGACAAACCCTTTCTCACCTTCGGGCCAATAAGGCCCTCTTTGCCTTGAGCCCCAGTGATGCCTGGAGCACCTACTTCTCCCTGTGGGATGGAGAGGGTTACAAAGTCAAAGTCAAAGTCAGCTTTATTGTCAATTTCTTCACATGTTCCAGACCTACAAAGAGATCGAAATTACGTTTCTCACTATCCCACGGTGAAGACAAGACATATTTTACCAATTTAGGTCCACAGACAAACGTAGTTAGTTTGAGTCCCTGACTGTGTAACTTTGTTTGAACCAGGTCATGGATTGTGAATGTCAAGTGGTGGGTACAGTTGTGTGTATATACAGTATGTCTGTAAGTGTGTATGTGGCTGTATTTGTGTGTGTCTGTACATGTGTGTGTGTGTGTGAATGTGTCTGTGTCTGTGTTTGTGTGTGTGTGTGTGTGTGTGTGTGTGTGTGTGTGTGTCTGTGTGTGTGCCTCTGTGTGTGTGTTACCTGCTCTCCTTTCCTCCCTGGCATACCAGCACGCCCATGAAGCCCAGCATCACCCTATGAACAAAAACATTGGATTCTTCCACCATTTCACATAATATAATTCATATCAAACGGAATTTCACAAAACTCAATGTCCGGAGGTTGTCATGGAAATCCTGCATACATGTATCCTGCAAATTTAGTGAAGCTAAAAGCTTTTATTCCTTATCAGCCTAGTGGGGCTACATGCCCACCACATTTCATGTGCCCCATGTCATGTATTTCAGTGTCCTGGGAATCGACCAAATAAAAACTTTGACAAATGTGACCTATATTTTAGCCCTAGCGGTGGTCATAATATTACACCTTTTGATTTAACAGAGGTCCCTGTGCCAACCTCAGTTTGTATTAATTCAGCCTAACCAAATGCTCTAGCATATATTATTCTTTTCATTTCCATCCACAATTAATGCTTCATTAACTCACCCTTTCTCCTTTGGGTCCAGCCGCTCCGCAGGCTCCCTTAGAACCCCGGTCCCCCTAAAAAACACAGCAAATCATTGGTTCCCCCTTCATCACCAATCAGAGACACCAACAGCTTAAACACAGAGCTGATGTATCCAACGACAGTTTTCCCCTTATTTTACCAAAGACCAGTTGTCAAAAACTCTTGCTTCAGAAAGTAAAAGTCCAACAATGTATTGTCAATGTATTGATTCTAATTGAACTCTTAACAAAGCTGATTTCACTATAATAGCTGATCTACCTGACTGTGATAATTATAAACATGCACACACACACACACACACACACACCTTGCTCCCCCGTGGTCCTGTCATGCCAAACTCTCCTTTTTCGCCTCTCAGTCCAGGTAAGCCATCTTTCCCTGGAGAGCCCTGGAGAAAATACACAAAGTAAACATACGCCCTATGAACATGTTTTAAGCCTTGTTTCAGTGTATACAGCATTGTCAAAATAGACAGGCACATACACACACACAAACACACATTCACACAAATGCATAAACACACACACACACACACACACACACACACACACATACACAGGCACACACAGACACACATGCACAGACACACACACAAACACACAAGCACAGACACACAGTCTCCTACCGATTCGCCTGGTAGTCCTGGCATACCAGCTTCACCCTAAATAAAGGAGATACAAAAAGAGGAAGATGGAGAAATAATTAATATTCAGAGATGAGAGAGGGAGAAATTTAAATCAACAAAACTCCCATTGGTCTGCGGTGTATCAAGGTTTCCACATTGGCTGCTGCACTCCATACAGTAAATATTGGGATTCATAATTAACGCTGATTAATGCTGATCACCTTCTGTCCACCGGGCCCTCGTGCTCCGGGGAATCCAGAGGATCCCCTGCCCCCGGACTCTCCCTGTATACCCTATAAGCATACACACAAGAACATGTTTACACACATACACAAGAACACATCTTTAGCGCCACTCTTACTCTGATACATAGACCCCACCACAATTTATTTGAACATACACCCCATCACATTTTATTTTCAAACAATTTTGAAGGTACATTGAAGGTGAAGGTAAAGTCACTGATGGTTGACTAATGGTTGAGAGCACGTTTTGTTATATTTGGTGAACTTCACCACACATTCCAGCCATCTTCAGATATGAGAAGAACAACTAGACAGTGAACAGTCCGAATAGTAGCCTAGTAAACACCAAAATAAAACAGGCACAGGAACGCACACACGCCCGCACACAGGCATACAGACACAAACACACACACACACACACACACACACACACACACACCTGTAGTCCTGGAGGTCCCTCTTCTCCTTTTATACCCTTTTCCCCCTGAACCCCTTTAGGGCCTCGGTCACCCTGGGAGAGGATTGGCATTAGACATTAGACAAATAAAATAATTAGACAGATAAAAATAATATAGTCACAAGTGGTGATTAACGGGGTCCAAGCAGCTTGGATGAAGACGCCCCTAAAGGGAAATACTTCACTATTCAATAGGTTCAACATATGAAAAAGGGGACCTGCAGTTTAAGATTAAGATTAAGATTAAGCGGTTCTTGAGATAATGATGTGTCTGTTGTGGCCCCTTTTGGCCGATTTGTGTCATATTTGGTACATAGTTTCTATGTGTCATTATGAATTGAGCCTATGAATTGAGCCTATTTCATGAGGATCAGCCATTTGCAATGGTATATATTGGAAGCAATTTAATTTAGGAAATGCTTTCAAATGAGACCAAATTTGAAACCAAGGTCTTGCTTCAATTCACGTCATGGTTACTACCTTGAATGTGCATTATCTTCTGACACCCGAACACCATGTCGTCTCTTACATAAGACATGGTAGACTGTTTGAACAAAACATTCTGAGACCATGGGGTCAAGGCTGTTTGAACTGATAGGGAATGACCCCTATATATGACAAGACAATACAGAATATATAGGGACCTGAGCTTGAGTTACAGCAGATCACCTGCTTGTTTGCAAAAGGACACTAACTTACCCTTTCTCCTTTGATTCCTTTCTCTCCTTGTTCCCCTCCAACAAGCAGAGTTTCCCCCTGTTCACAACAACCACAGTCAGAGGTGAGTTAGCTGTGCTTCACTTCAAGGGTTAACAAAAATGACAAACATAAGGATTCTGGTCCAAAACATGATCAATGAATGTCTGTTCAGTTTTTGTAGCTCAATGTATTGCATTTGTATTAAAAAAGTAAGTTTTATTATATAATAGTTATTGTATTTTTGGGCAGCCGTGGTCCACTGGTTAGCACTCTGGACTTGTAACCGGAGGGTTGCCGGTTCGAGCCCCGACCAGTAGGCCGCGGCTGAAGTGCCCTTGAGCAAGGCAGCTAACCCCTCACTGCTCACCGAGCGCCGCCGTTGTAGCAGGCAGCTCACTGCGCCGGGATTAGTGTGTGCTTCACCTCAATGTGTGTTCACTGTTTGCTGTTTGTGTTTCACTAACTCACCAATTGGGTTAAATGCAGAGACCAAATTTCCCTCATGGGATCAAAAAAGTATATATACTTATACTATACGTATAATAGATTAGTTTTATCCATGTTGCCTTACACTACATTTGGAGTGGGTCAAATAGCATATCTTGCAAAACACAATAAAAGCGGTGGTAGTGTAGTGGTTAAGGAGCTGGGCTAGCGTGCAGTAGCCTGAAAGTTGTCGGTACAAGGATACAAGGAAGTTTATTGTCACATGCATATAGTTACTGGAAGTAAGAATGCAGTGAAATTATGTCTGGTGTCAGCCTATTTGTGCATTAATGGGGGGGGGGGGGGGGGGTAAAGAGTGCAGTAGAAGAGGGGTTTAGTAGATTAAATTTAGAATTCCTGGCTTCCACCGTTGTGCCCTTGAGCAAGGCACTTAACCCCAAGTTGCTCCGGGGACAATGTGATCCCTTGTAATATAGCTGACATATGTAAGTCACTTTGGTCAAGAAGTGTCTGCTAAATGTAATGTAACTGAAAAGCAAATAAATCTGGAAATACAGCATGTACTGTAAACAGGTCATGAAACTACAAACCTTTTCTCCCTTGTCTCCTTGAGCACCAGCGTCTCCCTAGGAAAGACAATGTATATTCATAAATGATAATAAGTGTAAGGTACTGTGAAATAAGTGTAAGGTACTGTGTATTCATGAGTCTGGCACAGTTGCCATGGCTATTAAGATATGTAACAGTATTACTGTTACACAGGGCAGGCCTGCTGGGTTTGCAGTGTTTCTCCTGACCACTAAGTGCTGTGAGATATGTGCAGAATGCACAGATGCCAGACAGACTTGCCACTGTTTTCTGTTGTCATCAAAGACAGTGAGGGTTTGGCTTGAAGTTAGCCATTGTTGTCCAAACAGAATTAATTCAAGTCGAGACAAAAGCAAAGCATTTAGAGCTAGAACAGGAATGTTGGGGTTAGAAATAGGCTTCTGGAAGAATTGGTGCCCTCTCCTGAGTTCCTACTGCAGAGGAGAACTGATGAATGTGGTCAAATCTGTGGCAACAACAAGCATCCAGTGAGGAGTGTTTGTTGCGGATACTCACTTTTTCTCCTCTGTCTCCTCTGCTACCAGGAGAACCCTGAAATCACACACATGTACACAAACAAACACACACGCACACGCACACACACACACACACACACAGACAGACACACACATGTACACAAACACACATACACACAGACAGACAGACAGACAGAGACAGACAGACACACACATGTACACACACACACACACACACACACACACACACAGACAAACACACATACACACATACACACACAAACATGTGTTGGAGTGGGAAAAAAAGAGATACATTAGGAAAATGCAAGTGAGGGCAGTAAAGAAGTGTTTACCGCAGGCCCTCGGGCTCCGTCCACTCCAGCACGCCCTTCCTCTCCCTAGAAACACCCACACACACACACACACACACACACACACACACACACACACACACCAGTGCTCTATTAGTATCACAGTACTTCATTAGTATCAATTTCAGTCTATGAACTGTAAATTAAAACACATTAAAATACGTAGAAATGGCTATTTACACTGTATACATCAATATGAATATGAATGAATTCTTGTTGATGTACATCAGCTCCTATGCCTCATTGGCAATAAACTGACAATCCTATGTATCATGATACAGGGTTTACAATTCAATTGGGATGATATATTGTGATACTATAAACTAACTAACAAAAAACTAATTCTAATCTAAATGTAATTTTCATGGTATAACAAACACACCATTTGCAGAAAATCGATGCAAGCAGAGCAACTATTTTGCATGTATTATTAATTAAAAATCGATACAGTGTTTTTGAGAATTGATACAAATGTCACAAAACATAATATTGCGATCCTTTGGTGTATCTCTATTTCTGTACACCCTTGCCACCATCAGCACCCTTGAGTCACTGGAGTCCTTATCCTATAAAAAATACTATCCTTGTTATATATTATCCTTATTATTATCATCATCATCATTATTGTTTTTATGATTACCCGGGGCCCGGGGTCTCCTCTCTCTCCTCTAGCTCCTGGAGCTCCCACTCCGGACTCCCCCTGCAGAAAACACACACACCATAACCCTCCTGTAAGCACTCCAGCACAACCATGTCATACAGTGCACATAGCACATACGCATACACCTCCTGTCTCAAGGACATACTGTACATACTGTACACTGCACAAAACACGTGTGCACTCCAGCAGGCATATCATTCGCTTTGCATTAGCAAATGCAGGCTTGTGTACAGCACATGCAGGCTTAGAGTATATGTGGCGTGTCATAAAGAGCTGTCAATGAAATATATTAACTTTATGTACGTAAGCGCATACCTTGTCACCTTTGAGGCCATTTGTGCCAGGTGCACCCTAGAGGAGAAAGGACAAAACTGAAATAAATACAACATGCATTTCTCCTGAGTGGAACAAAGAGGGGCTGTGTGTAACATGTTGAGTTCTAATTAGAACATGTGTGTGTGTGACGTGCTGAGTCCTCATTAGAACATGTGTGTGTATCATGTTGTGTCCTCACTAAAATGTGTATGTAATGTGTTGAGTCCTTATTAGAATGTGTGTGTATCATTTTGAGTCCTTATTAGAAACCTTATTAGAATGTGTGTGTGTCATGTTGAGTCCTCATTAAAATGTGTGTGTATCATGTTGAGTCCTTATTAGAATCCTTATTTGAATGTTTGTGTACCATGTTGAGTCCTTATTATAATGTGTGTGTATCATGTTGAGTCCTTATTATAATGTGTGTGTATCATGTTGAGTCCTCGTTATAATGTGTGTGTATAACATGTTGAGTCATTATTATAATGTGTGTATATCATGTTGAGTTCTTATTATAATGTGTGTGTATAACATGTTATTATAATGTGTGTTTTTAACATGTTGAGTTCTTATTATAATGTATGTGTATCATGTTGAGTCCTTATTATAATGTGTGTGTATAACATGTTGTGTACTTATTATAATGTGTGTGTATCATGTTGAGTCCTTATTATAATGTGTGTGTATAACATGTTGAGTTCTTATAATGTGTGTATAACATGTCGAGTTCTTATTATAATTTGTGTGTATAACATGTTGAGTCCTCATTAGAATGTGTGTATCATGTTGAGTTCATACAGCAGGGCCAGGAGGTCCTGCAGATCCTGGTGCTCCTTGGCTGCCAATTCTCCCGACGAAGCCCTGTAGACCCTGTAACACCAAACACACACACACACACACAGACAGACACACACACACACACACACACGCACACACACAATAAATGATTACACACATTCAAGGCAGAGCTCTTGTATGCAAAGACACCATCCATAATATATATATCAAAACACTCATAGAAACATTCAAAGTATGAATCTCAAACTCACAGACATACTTCACAAACAGACAAAAACCACACAAGCATTCAATACAATCATATACACTAACATCAAATGTTTGCATGTCTGTGTCTGGCAGAGATAGAGAGAGAGAGAGAGAGAGAGAGAGAGAGAGAGAGAGCGGAAGAGAGAGAGAGAGAGAGAGAGAGAATGGGGGGAGAGGGAAAGAGAGAGCATGAAAGTTACAGAGAGAGAGAGGTGGGAACTGAAGGGTGAGAACAGGGACAGTCCATTCTGGTTGCAACATCTAAATAAAACACAGATACAGATGTATGTTGTCTACCCACCCTCTCTCCTACTGGTCCAGGGGGTCCTGGAGGCCCAACCTCTCCTCTTACGCCAGGCTGACCCGAAATTCCTGCTGCACCCTGGGGCCCTGGAGGGCCAGGCGACCCGGGGAGGCCAGTGTCTCCCTGGCAGATAGATAGATAGATACTTTATTGATCCCCAGGGGAAATTCAAGGCAGACGCAAACACAGATGACACTTCCTGGCAAACACAGCATCCACTTCCTGGCAATGTTTTTGTCATCTATACTCACTTAATCTTTGCCTAACCCCACTATACGTCTCTAAAGGCCACAGCACAAACAGTGAAAAATGTTCATCTGAATGACACAACACGCCCAATGACTAGGGCTGGATTTTGCTGATTGACTGTTATTTGTTTGGGCTATACTGTATTGTAGCACTTATGTGTTCTCAAGTGTGTGTGTGTGTGTGTGTATGTGTGTGTGTGTCTGTGTGTGTATGTGTGTGTGTGTGTGTGTGTGTGTGAGTTATACCTTCAGCCCTGCAGGTCCTACTCGTCCTGGAGGGCCTGCGAGTCCCACTCCTCTTTCCCCCTGAAAATACAACTCTTCAGTGACCACCACACTCATAATAAGCACTCAGGATAACTCACACTCGTGAAAAATCAGCCCTCTCATACACAGCACAGTACCTATCACATGTAATTGTAAGGCTATGTACTGTAAGTTCAGTACATTACACAAGGTCCATCATTCATTTCCTTCAACCATTTTTCCAGCTGGTAGCTTTGTAGCCGTGCACCGAACTCTCCTTATTCAACAAAGTCAAGATAAAAAACGTTTTCAATTCTCTGTCATCTTTAAATGAATGATACACGTCAAAAAAACAGTACCATGCGTGGCTCATTCTCCCTCC
Organism: Alosa sapidissima; assembly: GCF_018492685.1. Lineage (NCBI taxonomy): Eukaryota > Metazoa > Chordata > Actinopteri > Clupeiformes > Clupeidae > Alosa > Alosa sapidissima. Next base: position 12,330,375 of record NC_055960.1, read on the forward strand.
GTCTGTGTTCTATGTGTGTGCACAGGAGGAGGTATAGTATTCTATCCCTAAGCTACTGTATGCTTGAAATGCCCATCCCATTACTTCTTTCAGTCTCAGTCAATCTTCACTGAGTAAACAATGTTTGTTGTTGATTATGTCTACCCTGTCCTTAACTGTGAGACGGTGTATTGGCCTACATTAACAACAGTGTTCAACAGACTCAGGTATTGTATACCTGTAGAATCTATCTATCGTTCTTGGCTAAAGGTAAGAAGGGATAATAAGCAGAGGTGTTGGTCTTACTTTGTCTCCTTTAGGGCCAGGTGGTCCTGGGAAGCCCTGTGTAAAATAGTTAGGAGAGACAGACAGAGACCGAGGGAGGGATAAAGAGAGTGTGGAAACGTGAGGAGGGGTTGTAGAGAGAGAGGTTAATAGAATGGCATCTTCATCTCTAGATAACAGTCTGTGATATGTTCTTGTTTTGCTTGTGTAATCAGATTAGACGAAACTCACATCTTCCCCTGGTGTTCCATCATCTCCAGGCACACCCTGTGTAACACACACACACACACACACACACACACACACAATGAAGTAAAATCACTCACAGTATTCAAGGTAGACCTCAGAGATAAGACTAATCACTAGCTAGTCATTGAGACTAACTTTATCTCCTTTGATTCCAGCAGGTCCTTTGTCTCCCCTCTCACCCTAGAACACAAACATACCGACAGCATACTTAGACAGCATACTCCCTTAGAACATCAACATACTCTTTTACACAAACACTCTGACTTTGAAAACTCATTGATTTAGGCAAATCCTTGGTAATTAGTTAGTCATCATTAGTTTTAGGAGACAGAAGGATAAAATGTAAAATTTGTTGGTGTTGACTTTAATGTACTGACCTTTTGTCCAGATACTCCAGGCTCACCTGCAGTGCCAGGTAGTGTTTGACCTGGAAACCCCTAAACCAATCAGAGAAGGCGCAGAAGGGAATTTTAAGTCAAGCAGTCATGTGACTAGAGGAGACCTAAAACATAAAAAGCATTTCTGGCGAAATGGCAAACGTGTGCGTGAAGTGCGTGAAGCGTGGGGCACACAGAACTCACTCGGTCCCCCTTCACTCCTGGAGGACCAGCTACACTCTGAGGAAGAAGGGAGACAGAAGGTTAGACAACAACACTGATAGCGGACAGCGAGCTACAGAGCACCGGTGCTTGTATTACACTGTTAGTGTGAACACACCTTGCCTGGAGGACCACTGTCCCCCTGCTCTCCCTTTAGCCCTGAGGGTCCCGCTGGCCCAGGAATACCCTGTGAAGAGAAGAGTATAGCATATAGAAGAGCATACACACACACAGACAAATAAAACACTAATGATATAATATCATGTGTACAAAAGCACACACACACACACACACACACACACACACACACACACACACACACACACACACCACACACACACACACACACACACACCTGTTTCCCAGGTAATCCTGGTGTCCCCTCTTTTCCTGGTATGCCATCTCTTCCTGGTACACCTGGCTTGCCACTCTCACCCTGTTGTCACACATACATGATCATTTATGCATTATTGAATACATGTTGATGTTCTATAACTGTGTTGTTGTTGTTGTTGTTGTTATTGCTGTTGAATTGAATGATTCGTTGTCTGACTAGATTGTAGTTGGTGTTGGGTGATGGTGTTGCTGGTGCTGTGTACTCACCACTTGCCCAGGCAGACCTGGTGGCCCTTGAGGCCCCTACAGGAAGATAAAGCAAAGAGCATTCACTCCCAAGGCAGGAGGCAGACGGTGGTTTACATCCTATCGAACTCTCCTAGCACAAGAGCACATGTGCTACACTAAACATCACAAGCTAAAATGACACTTTTTTACAGCTCTGACAGGGCTAACCATGTCTAGCTGTGAAGCTGATGGATAAAGCAGATGGGGGATAACCAGCTTAGCCAATCATAACTCACCACAGCGCCCGGGGTTCCTGCAGGGCCAGGCAATCCCATGGGGCCCTGGGCTCCAGGAGGTCCCTGAGGAGGGAGAGAATGAAAGAGGGGAATATCACTTCTGATTGGACATCTTGGACACCATATCACATTTGATTGGGTATCTCAGTAACAATCACACTTTTGATTGGACTACTTGGACATAATAACACTTTTGGCTGGGCATCTTGGTTATAATAAAAATGTTTTACTGGACATCTTGGACATAATCTCACGTTTGATTGGCCACTTGGACAGCTTTCTGGTTTGGCAAGTTTTACTTACTTGAGTGCCGACACCTGGTGGTCCCTGGTTGCCCTGCAAGGGAAGACACACAGAAACATTTTGCAAACATAAAACAATAAACATTCATACTGTACTGAGAGATAGAGATAGAGAGAAAGAGACAGAGAGAAAGAAAGAGAGAGAGAGAGAGAGAGAGAGAGACACCAACTCACTTTCACTCCTGGTGGACCAGGAGGGCCGTTGCCACCCATTGGACCCTGTAAGCATCATACCACATCACCAATTTGTACTTCATAATGTGTCCTGTCATTCTGTCATTCTAGCATTCCCATGCAAGTCACTATTTATAAGTGTTCTGTTATAAGCATTCTGAAATGTATTTGATGAAGATACTTAAGTGTTTATGTAATTTTATAGTACATATTCTTTAAGTATAATTACACAATATACACCAGGTTGGAATTTGTTGTTATGAGGAACATCATTGCAAAAAAAGAGTTCTGATCTAGCTTGGTGTGTGTTTGTATGTGTGTGTGGTGTGTGTGTGTGTGTGTGTGTGTGTGTGTGTGTGTGTGTGTGTGTGTGTGTGTGTGTGTGTTTTATGGGTTCTTACTGTTGGTCCCCTTATGCCTGTTTCTCCAGGATTACCCTATCGTAAATAAACCAAATAAAAACAGTCATTGAAACACACATCAGTCAAACCTCACACGTTAAAGAAATGACCTCCCCCACCCTCCACACCCTCTAACTATGAGCAAAGCAGCAAGAAGAGACAGCCACATCACCTACCGGTCGGCCTATTACACCTGGGAACCCAGGGGAACCCTAGAAGGGAGAGAGAGAGGCAGGAAGAAAGAGGGAGAGAAAACGGCCAAGAGGCAAAAAAGGAAGGTCAAAGCGAAATAAAGAGAGAGGGATAGAGAAAAGGAGTGAGGAGAGGAGAAATGAACAGATGAGGGAACATAGAAGAGAAAGATAGAGGCACAAGGCATTAGAGGCAATGCATTCTGCTTGTCACGTGCACATTCTGCAAAGCCTTCAGCAGCTCTGCAGCAGATTCTGGATCTACTGGTCAGCCAATGCCCAGCCTCTCACTGTACTGATCCCGTACCACGTCCCATTCCATTATAGTCACTCCTGCTGAGCTACTGTTACTCACAGGGGGGCCTGGCAGCCCTGAAAAGCCCTTCTGACCCTGTCCAGGTAGAACAACAGGTAAATAACAACAACAGTAATAACACAAATAAGATGTCATCAAAATGTCCTCAGCCATTCTCCTTGATATTTATACAGTATATCTGTTCCCTGTGACTTCATGAATGTGTACATTATGCTAACACTTATCTTATAACTACATCTTGGTCATCTATCATGAATATACAATACACAAGATCAATTTAAAAGGAGGAATATCTTGCTTACCTTTCACAGTTTGTTTCCACTGAATGACCAATAAAACTCATTTCATTTAAATGTGTCTTATTTGAAACTATTCTAGTAGGAAGTTTCTCTGCACTCATGACCACATACAGCTAGAAGTTATATTTACATATATTCATTTAGCTGATGCTTTTTTCCAGAGCGACTTACGAAGAGGAGTGCTGCATCTATCCTTAAAACGTCTCTCAAGGGCCATTCACACCAGGAACAATAACGATAACGATAACTATAACCATAACGATAAAAGCGTCCACACTGACCAATGATTAGCAAAGTCTCTCCTTATGTTAATGAATGTGATGGTTTAAATGTGATGAGTTATGATTGGCTGTTAGCTTTTTATTGTTCTCAAAATCGCTCTGAAAGTGATCCCCAACGATATCGTTCTTCATGTCTTATGACATATAGTTATCGTTATAGTTATCGTTCTTGGTGTGAACGGCCCTTAAGAGACTGGAGGATAATATTTTAACAGTTTCATCTGTACGGATATGATATGCTGGAAAGTGATCAGATTAAACCCCTCTTACTGGTTTTCCATCCAATCCAGGTTTCCCTGGTTCTCCGGGAGATCCCTGAAACACACACACGTACACATGCACACACGCACACACACACACACACACACACACACACACACACACACACACACACACACACATTAGGCTCTGGTGAATATTACTAGGACATATTTCCCACAATAAACTATGTTGTAGTTTTGTTGTTCATGTTGCTGTTCGTGTTGACATTATGAAATATCAGCAACAGATGGAAAAATACAAAAGAACATCTTTATTTATTGATTGAATAATGGTCAGTCAGCAACTTCTGCACTTTTGAAAATGATTGGAAAATAATTAGGCCCAGACAGAGTTTTGAAAATGCCAAAATTCAAAAGACTGAAGACATCTGAGTGATGAATGGACTTACAGCAAAGCCATCACGGCCCTTCTCTCCGTGGTCGCCTCTGTCCCCCTTTTCTCCCCGAGAACCAGCGACACCCTGAGAAAAACAACACTCTACTTTGGGACAGGCTTACAGAGTCACATATGGTCATTACGCATCCAAACACTCACTGTAAGATAATGAGACATACAGGTTAGTTGTCTTTTACAGTCAGCAACGTATGAATTAATAATATAGCATTATCAGTCATTCTCATGAGCTCCTTCCTTCCTTTTCAAGATCACCTTATGATTCAAACTAATGAGCTACAAAAGCATTTACAAGTACCAATTACTAATTTTCTGGAACTCATAGACCTATTTTAACTGGTTGAAAAATAGTCATAATATGGGCACTTTAAAGTGTTATAACATCTTTATATTAGTCTTATAACTAAGGCATGGTTAATGTGTATAACATCTTTATATTAGTCTTATAACTAAGGCTTGGTTAATGTTTATAACATCTTTATATTAGTCTTATAACTAAGGCATGGTTAATGTGTATAACATCTTTATATTAGTCTTATAACTAAGGCATGGTTAATGTTTATCTTTATATTAGTCTTAACTGCTAACTTATGACAAGTGTTTTTGACATGTGTATGTCAGTCTGATGAGGGATGGTTAGTGTAAAGCATTCAGTCTCAGTCTCACCCTGTCTCCTTTTGCGCCAGGCAGTCCTGCGGACCCGGGCTCCCCTCTGATGCCCTGGATTCCAGGAAGACCCCGAGGTCCAGGAACGCTAGACGCAGTAGCAAGACTCTCCCCCTGGGAGAAAACGTGTTAATGCTGCTATGTTACCAGTTCATTACTAACCACTGTTAATCTACAACATTTCTGTTTTCATATCTGAGTGTATATCCATACGTGTATGTGTGTGATTATTGCATGTTTGTGTGTGTGTGTATGTGTGTGTGTGTGTGTGTGTGTGTGTGTGTGTGTGTGTGTGTGTGTGTGTGTGTGTGTGTGTGTGTCTGAGTGAGTGTGGGTGTATGGGTGATCAGTATATGTGCTTGCATGTCTACAGTGTGTGTGTATGTGTGTGTGTGTATGTGTGTGTGTGTGTGTGTGTGTGTGTGAGTGTGTGTGTGTGTGTGTGTGTGTGTGTGTGTGTGTGTGTGTGTGTGTGTGTGTGAATTAAGTGCGAAGGACAAGTAAGTGTGTGTGTGTGCATCTGAGTGAGTGAAGTGTGTGTACAGGTGTATGTATGTTTGCGTGCGTTTGTACCTTTGGTCCTGGGGGTCCTACAGCCCCTGTCAAACCAACTCGGCCCTAAAACACAACATAATCATATCATATGCCTGGAATCACTAAGGTCTGGATACAGCATGTTTATGAAGGTGTGCAAGGTACTCACAGGCTCGCCTTTGTCTCCTCTCTCTCCTCTCTCTCCCTAAACAAGACAGTACATTACACAGTAACATACAGTAGGACACACAGCCATCTCATATACATATAAGTATATACATACATACTTATACATATAGCAGTAACACAGCCATCTCATATACATATAAATACATCTTGACATCATGTCATGTTCTGAAATTCAGACCACTTTGTAATTGTCGTACAAGTTTCTATACTGTATTTGTTTTTTTTTTTCATGATTTGTTTGTTTAAAAACAAACAAATGTAAAGTTATATTGCTAGGACCTGTTGTCATTCTACTCATCATCCTTTCCATTACCTTGTCTCCTGGTTTTCCAGCTTCGCCCAGCTCTCCGGCACGTCCTGGAACTCCTGGTATTCCTGGTTTTCCGGGCTCTCCTGCCTGGCCTGGCGGTCCTTCTGGTCCCCGTTCTCCGATGGCGCGGCCTGTAGGGCCCTGGGGGCCAGGGGGACCTCTATCTCCCGACTCCCCTTTGGACCCACGCTCCCCTGGGAGACCTCGAGCACCCTGTGGGAGACAGGAATGGAGGGATAGAGAGACAATGCAGGAAGAAGAGAAAGGGTGAGTGAGAGAAAGGAGGGTGACAAAAGGGAGAGAGGGACATAATAAAACAGCCATTTAACCCTTTTAACCCAACCCATTTAAACTCATCTGTTTTAAGACACACACACACACACACACACACACACACATACACACAAACACACACACACACACACACACACACACACACACACACACACACACACACACACACACAAACACACACACACACACAAACACACACACACACACACACACACACACACACACACACACACACACACACACACACACACACACACACACACACACACACAAACTCACATCAAGTCCAGGTGGTCCCCTTTGCCCCGTCTCTCCCTTTTCTCCGCTCTGGCCTTTCTCAGAAATGGGCTTCACGTCTTTCTTACTAATCAAGACTTTCAGTTCGTTCACCTATAGGCACAAACACAGACACACAGACAGAGAGAGAGACAGAGAGAGAGAAGAGAAGAGAAGAGAGAAAATTATTGACACCAACGTTGAGATTTTGAATAAGATGCAGATACTCTCTCTCTAAGGATGGTGTTCTTCAGATCACCAGTCAGTGCTGTGTTGTACCTCAATGCCCATGTCTGAAAAAGCCCTCCTGACATCCTGCAAAACAAGCAAACAAAAAACATACATAAAACGTAATACATTAATAAGGCATTGTTTTTACATATATAGCACAATCAATGTATTTGGCATACACATGTTTTGAAATGGCTGTGCATCTGAATGTTATGTCTTTAGACTGGGCGCCCAGATTTAAATGGCTGTGAATCTGAATGGTATGTTTTTAGACTGGCCGCCCTGATTTCAATGCTGGGTAAAGTGCGAAGTCAGTCTATGAGCAAAATTCTCACGCATGAACTAATGTCATCATGTGGCATGAGACAGCTTTTAGCTGACCCACCGATGGTACTGTACTGGTACTATACTGGTACTATACTGGTACTATACTGGTACTATACTGGTACTATACTGATTGTGTGGGTATCACTTGAGGCCTCACCACTAACGTCCCCGGTTTGCCAGGAGCTCCATCTTCTCCAGGGTCCCCCTATATTAGCATAATCAAGAATGTCCATCATATCATATGTGCACAAACACACGCACACACACACACACACACACACACACGAACACGCACACGCACACGCACACACACACGCACACACCCGCGCACACACATGCACACACACACACCACACACACACACACACACACACACACACAAACACACACACACATAACTCACCGTTTCTCCTTTGGTGCCAGCTACACCTTTTTCTCCCTGCAATCAAATATCCATCAGCAACAAGACTGGCACTGGCAGACTGGCAGATAGCAAACACTCATTCTGCTTTCATTTTGCCAAAAGATAAATACGCATCCATCCAGATAAATTGCCATTGACAGAAGTCTAATAAAATAATCAAAAGTCAGCAAAATAAAAGTCAGTTCTTGTCTTGCATATTTTGGTTGAGCAGCACTCATTTGAAGTTCTACTTTGGGATTTGCCCTTTTTAAGATTTTAAAAATTTTGCCACTTGTTTTTTAAACAGAAAAATTGCATCACATCACAATACAGACAAAATAACACAGAGATAGACAGATGGGCAGACAGCCATCCAAATGGGCAGACAGACAGGTGGAGGACAGACGGATATACAGACAAGATGCATACTCACTCTGGCTCCTACAGCTCCTGGTATCCCAGGTACCCCCTGTGGATGACCAAAGAACAGTGCTTATTTGTCATTAAAAGCTCAACCATATATTTATGCTTAAAAATTCAAGTGTCAGTTCTCAATGGCAATGGCAGATAACATTACACGGTTATGCATTTTGAGACAAGGTATAACAGTCATTAGACAGTGTGAGATGCCCATGTTGCTAAAGGTTATCTCTCTTGTACACAACAGGTCTGTAAACTGAAGCAGTAAGATGTCAGTGACATCTTGTATAACATTTTTGTATAACTTTATTTATATACGTGTTATTTATATTATGCTAAAACATAATGAGACCTGGCAAATCTCTCCATTAAATGATTCCAAGTAAACATTCACATTCTCATATCAGCCAGTCAGTCAGTCAGCACCTCACACACACAAACCAAACAGAACCATGTCTCTAGAACTCACTGGGGTTCCGGGAGGTCCCTGTGGCCCGGGGAAGGACACTGGTTCTGCTCCTTTTACATAAATCACCTGACAGGAAGCAGGAAGTCAGGACAGGAACATGGATGGTGTTGATGTAGAGACAGAGGGAGAATGAGGACTAAAGTTCATATGTGGAATATATTCATCTCAAATTCATTAATCATCTCTCTCTCTCTTTCTTTCTCTCTCTTTCTTTCTCTCTCTCTCTCTCTCTCACACACACAAACACACACACATACACACATACACACATAAACACACACCTGCCCAGGGGGTCCGATGGGGCCAGGAGCTCCTTGGGTACCTGGAGGGCCAACTGGACCGACGGGACCAGTAATTCCTCTGTCCCCCTTCAGACCGTCACGACCCTGAGAGGCGAAGGGGAAAAGAGAAAATGAACAGTGAACAAAGATCAGGATCAAAGGTCAGGATGGATGAGGAAGTCATGATATTAGGAATTCAGGAAGTTATAGATTTAATACTGATGGGTTTTCTGTTGCTACAGCAACTAACTACATAAGCACTAAACAGGCCGAACTGAGCCGAAGAACTCACGTCTCTTCCTGGAGGTCCAGCTTCACCTTTGTCACCCTGATGAACAAAAAATATTACAAAATGTTAAACCTGCCCACGCACACACGCACACACACGCACACACACACACACACACACACTTATGTGCACTCTCTCATGTTAACACACACATACACACACACACACACACACACACACACACACACACACACACACACACACATACACTTATGTGCACTCTCTCATGTTAACACACACATACATACATACACACACACACACACACACACACACACATACACTTATGTGCACTCTCTCATGTTAACACACATACACACACACACACACACACACACACACACACACACTCATGTGCACTCTCTCATGTTAACACCCACACACACACACACACATACACTCCTGTGCACTCTGTCATGTTAACACACACACACACACACACACACACACACACACACACACACACACACACACACACTTCTTGTTTAATGGGGTCTTACCTTTCTTCCATCCTCCCCTGGTGTACCATCCTCTCCCTACAAACACAACATTATTACACAGTTATTACACATGTACAAATAGCCACAGTGTGTCGTAGTAAAGTTTGATTGAGCAGAGCTAGAAATGACCTCAGACATACTTCACCCAAGTTTTTTCCAGAGAACAAGGAAAGAAGAGAAGATAAAGACATGAAGTGAAGGAGATAAGAACAGGGAAAGGAGATCAATGTTAAAAGTGGAGATTCTCATGAGGGTAAGTAGCTGAAAGATAAGGTATTAGATTATTCTAGGTCATTAGTGAGGTCATTAATAATTCACCATTTTCCCAGGATCTCCAGGCTTCCCGTCTGTTCCAGCTTTTCCCTAAGAGACAGAAAAGGACACATCAGCATGTGCATATGCGTGTGCGTGTGTGTGTGTGTGTGTGTGTGTGTGTGTGTGTGTGTGTGTGTGTGTGTGTGTGTCTGTGTGTGTGTGTGTGTGTGTGTGTGTGTGTGTGTGTGTGGTCACTCACTGGTACTCCTGCGTTTCCAGGAGGCCCAGCTGGTCCTAGTGGTCCTTGCGGCCCCCTAAGTCCTGGCAGACCCTAAGAGAGAGAGAGAAATACACACACACACTCATACACACCCTCAAAGTGGGACAAGAGAGAAATGCACACAACCCCATACAAACATGAACTTATACTGTTGTACTCAACTAGATGAGGACTCCATACCAGGCATGAGTTCAGTGAATCAAGCTTTGTGACAGAGTTTGAGCTTATGCACTTACGTCTCTGCCAGGATCCCCCTGCTTTCCTGGGTCACCCTGACAACAGAAAAAGTACACAAACAGAGGGGTCACATATACAGGAACAATGATAACAAAAATATTCATACTGATGTGTGCTTATGTGGGTTATACATCCTCAAATGTAAAGTGCAGTATGGGTGATGTAACAGGTTGCCACTGAAGTGCTGATCTGCACTTGATCATGTGTGTATATATGTGTCTGAGTGTGCACATGTGTGTGTGTGAGTGTGTATGCATGTATCTGTGTGTGTGTGTGTTTGTGTGTCCTTACTCGTAGTCCAACTGCTCCAGGTGCTCCAGGTTTTCCATCCAGCCCATTACGGCCATCCAGTCCAGCAGCTCCTCTCTCTCCCTAGCACACACACACACACACACACACACACACACACACACACACACACACACACACACACACACACACACACACACACACATACACAAAAAGCAATAAGACAGGTGATATTTCAGGAATATCTATAAGTAGCATGTGTCCATATGCAGGTTAAAGAAGTAGCCCGTATCAATAAAACAGATTTGGTGGGTTAAAATACTGATATAATATCAGGGGCTTTATCAGACCTTATTAACCAGCTTCTCTCTATAGCACTGTACCAGTATACTGTACCTTGGCATCCTGCCTGGCCACAGGCAGTCTTATATAGTATGGTTCTGAACACACACACACACACACACACACACATACACACGCGTAAATGTATGTACGTACAGTATGTAAATCAGGTTTATGTGCCAAGTATACTTGCGTATACAAGGCATTTGGTCTCTGGATTTATCCCAATTAGTGAACACACAGAGCACACAGTGAACACACAGTGAGGTGAAGCACACACGGAGCAGTGAGCTGCCTGCTACAGCAACACTCAGGGAGCAGTGAGGGGTTAGGTACCTTACTGAAGGGCACTTCAGTCGTGGATGTGGGCATGGAAGAGCAGTGCTCAACCACTTCCCCCGCCCACATTTTTTCCTACTGGTCAGGGATTGAACCGGCAACCCTCCGGTTACAAGCCCGAAGCCCTAACCAGTAGGCTACGGCTGCCCCCACCCACACACGTGCACGCACACCCGCACACGCATACACGCACACGCATACACGCACAGCACACGCATACACGCACACGCACGCACACACACGCACACACACGCGCACACACACACACACACACACACACACACACACACACAAACACACACTTGAATTGTGTGTCTGTGTAAGAGTGTGAACGAAAACGCGTTGATGGATGAAATACCTTTTCTCCAGGACTACCCCTCAGGCCTGTTTCACCCTGATGAAAGATGAGAGATGAGAAGGATTAAAAAAAGAGACATGAAGAACAACATAGAAGCAGAGATACTCAACCATAACGGGTAATCATCGAAATTACTTACGCAATCAGAAATACAGAAACTATGAGAGTCTGAGTCTGACATACCCCCAACAGAACAAATAATGGTGAAACCACAGTCACATCTAATGTTGTGTTGAGACAACAGCCATAAACCTCCCTGCCAAAATGTGTTAAAACTTTTATTTGAACTCTGTGTAAGACTGTCATAAGATTGACGTTAACATATCACAAACATGTCATGAGACATCACAAATACAGTGTCAATAACACTGTTCAACGATTGCCATTTTTGACATTTTCTGTATTCTGTATTTTATTCGGACAGGCTTCATAGTCTATAAAGCAGCAATAGTCTGCCACATGCTTAAAATCTGTCATAGTGCAAGCTGCCACAACAGGTATTATGTTAGCTTGATTTATTTGGTGTTTTAAGCCCCTAACTCCGACTTCCAGGCAGCGCTGCCACCATCAACTTAAGGGCAACCCTAACCTTAACTCTAACCCTAACGTTAACCCATGCCTAACTCTAGTGCCTTCCAGGCAGCGCTGCCTTGAAGAAGACAACGTTGGGGGCTTAAAACACCAAGGAACATTATGTTATGTAGTTATGAAGTGTAATAATTATAGATGTAGCTTATAGATGATTGAAGTGTAACAGCTGTTAACAGATGAGTTAGTGCATACTGTCAGAATTCCCCTAAAAATGACAGTCCCAGTGCTGTCTACAAGAAATGCATGACCAAATCCAAGTACAAATGTGCTAGATTTTGCAAGGTGTTTGAGCAACTGATGTGCTGACGGATGTGATGAATAAAGAGGTGTTAGAGCCAACATTCTGTGCAGCTTAACAAGATCTACTTTCTTGCTATCTTTTGAAATGTATAAGCCTGTGTATGCCAGCATGTAAATAGTCCTTATGTGTCTATTACTACAAAAGAAATCACGCTGCGCAGCTACTGCCGGCAATCTTGTCACACTTCACAAACACATTGACATATTTCCTAATAAACAATCTAAGCAGGCCTATTTACGACTACAACTGGGGCATGTAAAATCACAAAGACATTCCAGAAGACAAGCCAACTCTGGTTGGAAGTGCCCTGGCACCATCTCCATGCCTACAGGAGCCAAAAGCAGATATTACAACTTGACTTGACTACAACTGAGTTAAAGTGACAGTGGAATTTTGGCAATGCCATGGCAAGTTGACACTGAAGTGTCTATGCAGTTTAGTGTAGTTAGTATTTAATGATATGTGAAGTCTTAAAAAGACTGCAGCAAATCCCTGCTCTTGGTGGTACTGACTCTGGGTCCTGCAAGTCCCCTCAGTCCATCAGCTCCCTGCAAATAAACACACACACACACACACACACACAAAATCAAAAAAATATATCCGATAAAATGAAGAAAATATAAAGTTCCCAAGAGAGCACATTACACAAATTCAAAGGCACTTTGATGAATGAATGAATGAATGAATGAATGAATGAATGAATGAATGAAGCTCTAGCAGGACACATGGCAACATCCTCACCGCTGGTCCTGAAGGTCCCTGTCCACCTGCCTCGCCTTTCTGACCTTTGCCCCCGTGTTCACCGGGGTCTCCCGCATCCCCCTGCAGGAGCAGTGACAAACATCACTCACCTGTGTGCAATACCTCTGTGTGTGCTTGCACCGTGTGTGCATGGAGTGTGTACAGTATGTGTTCTGTGTAAGTGCAGCATGAATGTGGAATGTGTGTTGATAGTCTGTTTGTGTTATTCGTACCTTTTCCCCTCTCTCGCCTTTCATCTTAGTATCACTTGTAGTCTGGGAGAGAATGAGATAGAGAGAGATGGAGAGAGTGAGATAGAGAGAGAGAGAGAGAGGGAGAGAGAGAGAGAGAATTTAACAGTGATAAATGCTGTATGAAGCCTTATGAATGAATAATCTATAAATCAGGGCTTCTGCAGGGTTAAGTCAGTCAAATTTAAGACTTTTTAAGGCCTTTATGTTTTTAAGGCCTTTATGTTTTTAAATGTATTACCTACACGAGTTACGAAAAATAATTCCCTTTAAAAAAAAAAAAGACGGAGTTTGTGCGGATTTTTGTTAAAAAGTCTGGCGATTAAATCCTTCAGACAAGTCTGTTTGCTGCACTGCCGCAAGGACCTCGTAGTTCTGGCTAACACCCAGATTCCTCAGACAGAACTACAACAAGCAGAGCGAATGAATGCCCCCGCCAGCGCATTTTTCATGGGGAAAAGGCGATGGTTAGAATCAATGAATGAACAAGCATATAAATTTAAGACGTGACTAAATGTAATTTATGACCTTGTATGGACAATCCAGACATTTCTATGACCTTTTAAGGCCTAAAATTCTTATTATTATGACCGCCGCACAGCAAAGCGGCGGTCATATGCTGTGCGGCGGTCATATAGGTTTAGTCAGATTTTTCTTTTTCGCATGTCCAAATTTCCGTCAAGGATTCCTGGGACACTGAAAGACCGGGGTACACGAAACTTGGTGGGCATGTAACCCCACATGGATAGCATGGAACCATCGTTTTTCGTTTTGATCTGTAGCCCCCCCGCTGGACTGGACCCCCCGAAAGGAGGGTAGGGATAGACACAGTTTTCTGTGAATATCTTGAGAACCGTAGGGCCTAGGATGACCAATTTTTTCCTCCAGGGGTCATGTTAACCCATTCCATGTGCACACATGTGCATAAACAGATACACACGCACACACATACATTCACAGTAATCATACGTACGACACATACTCACACAGTAGACATATGTACTCATGCATGCACATGCACAAACACACATACGCAGACAAACACACACACACACACACACACACACACACACACACACACACACACACACACACACACACACACACACACATAAACATAAACGTGTGCACGCACACATGCACACAATTCAAGAATTTCTCAGAATTATGAACAGGCAAGATGGGGGTGGGGTTGTATAAAATGAATTTTACATGTGAAATCTATGAACTAATCATGTTTTGGTACTTGTTGTCTAGCAAATACCAGTGAGAATTGAGTGTGGATAATGCAATTTAGTGAGACAGTTAGAATCATATAGGCCTTTCAGCGTGATTTATTTTTGTGGAAAAAATGTGCTGGACTGGGCGGCGGTCATATTTTGTACCGCTCTGCAGTACATCGAGTTAAATTTAAGACTTTTTATGACCCCACTGAAACCCTGATAAATGGATTTGAGTCTATCCACTGCAATGTCACAGTGCGTCTTTGTTGTGCATACTGTATGTGTAATCAGCTTTATTGTAACATAATGATGTTTAGCTTCTGATGTTTCCTTTTGTAGGCCTGCATCCCAAGTAAACATTTCAAACATCTGCCATTGTTACAAGTGTTTTGTCGTTCCACTCTGTTGAGACTAACAGAGGTCATGACTAAACCTACCGCGGATCCTGGTGGGCCAGGGGGGCCTTGAGCTCCCTGGAAAAAAAGAACCAAAAATGAGTGAAGCAGTACTCAAAACCACCACTGGCTGCATACTCTGCATCAAAATACTCAATATAGGTGAGTATTTTATATTAAAAAACTTTTGGTGATGTTAGTCATTTGCCCAGACTTATTGTGAATATTGATATTTAGGAAGATGATCCAGTGCAAGATGAGTAACATGTAGGTTGCTCACACACCAGGGGCGCAAAGCAGGTTTGGTCTCAGCTTTGGTAGGGACATAAGCTGGTTATCCTGGAGATGTACACTTTATAAGGACTATGAGGACACTTTCCAATGAATACAACTTCACAATAAAAATAATATGAATGAGTTGGCTAAAATATTGGTAAAGATAATTTTGTCATCCCAAAATATTGGTATGTACTGTACATGATCCTATGGTCCATATGCAAGCCTACTGTACACCCTTGACACACACAATACTCCCTCTCTCACATCAACCCACTCACTCAATCACATGGTTACTTGCTCGCCCACACTTATAATGTAAGTTTGCCTGTTTTAGTAGAACTTTGGAACAACTTTGACTGTGATGTGTATGTGTCCTCCAAAGCTAATGATACACAAGGCACCTTTCTGAGCAATGTTGCTGGGCAGTGTTCCTCAGTATTGTTGTTCTGGCACGTTCCCTTTGATACTGGGCAACACATTTTTCTTGAGAACTTCAATCATCATTTGGCAAATTTTAACAGGATTATCCAATTAGAACACATGGTACCAGTTATGTGGTTGCCCTGCTCAAAAAGTTGCCCCATGTACCACCTGAAGCAATATCAAACATTCTGGACATGCACTGACAATGTCAGAGACTTCATTCTTCATATTATTTGTCAGTGTACCTTGAGTTTGAAGTCATTATTTTAAGGCAATAGAACTGTATTGGGCTGCTTTAAGCCCACATTCTGTGGCTCTCAATAGGTTCGGTGGTTAGTCAGTTGTGACTTTTTGAGTACAGTATTCAGGCTATGAGATGTAACAGGCTTCAAAGTTGATTTGTTGAATTTGTTGACTGCAGAGTTATGGCATGTCTCGTAGGCAAAGAAACGCTGTTGCTCTCAAACACTATTCACTTAATCAACATGCAAGAGTATGTGTACATTTGCATCCTTGTCAATGACTGAGCAGACAAAGAGAGAAAGATGAAGAGAAATGGAGGAGAAAATGAGAGAGAAATGGAGGGAGAGAATGAGGAGAATATGAGAGACAGAGAGATGGAGGAGAAAATGAGAGAGATGAAGGGAGAGATGGAGGAGAAAATGAGAGAGAGAGAAATGGAGAGAGAGATGGAGGTTGGGGAAGAGTGGCAGAAGAGTCTAGCGGAACTCTTACCTGCTCTCCCTTAAACCCTCGGGGTCCAGCAGGCCCAGGACTACCCTGGAGAAACACATACACACACACACACACACACACACACACACACACACACACACACACACACACATACACACACACACACACACACACACACACACACCGAAACACACAAGCAGCCTGATGAATTACACACATGGGAAGATACAAACACAAGCATTGAGAAATATAGAAATTCACACAGAGGGAGCAAGAGAGTATGTGGAAGTGAGTGTGTGTGTGTGTGTGTGTGTGTGTGTGTGTGTGTCTGTGTGTTTATGAGAGTATGCGTGTGTGTATCTTACAATACGTCCATGCTCTCCTGGATCGCCCACGTCTCCTTTCTCCCCCACTTGTCCTTGCGGACCTTGTAAACCCTGGCAGACAAAAGCGCTAAAACTTCAGACCCGAGATGGTGATGTCGGCATGTGTGTTTATTTAGGTCAGACTGTGCTAATCTCCCACTCACCCGCACGCCACGATCCCCCGTCTTTCCTGGCACCCCTGGCTCGCCCTGGATACCACGGAGAAAACGATAAAGAACGACAGCATCAAAAATGTGTGTGGTGACATCAGAACAAACAAATGCAGTGACCAATATCACATTAGTGTCAATCATAAACATACGTGATTAAATAATAGAAGATATATTTATATATAGAGAGCCGCACATAAATGCTCGGACAGCAGACAAAGGCAAAAAACTTACTGCAGTTCCTTCATCTCCCTTGTCTCCTTTCTCTCCCTATAAAAGTAGGGAAAATGCTTGAACTCAAAATAACACAATAAAGAATTAAGTAATAGAGCAGTGTTTCTCAAGTGTGGTGGTCCGCAAGCTATCTCAAGTGGTCCGTGAGCAAACCTGGTAAAATATAATATAGATGAATTGTTTGCAATATTGAACCAACTTGTATGTAAATCCAAACAGTTCTGCAACACTGCCTATGTAAGCTACGCCAGTTTAAATCATATGAATCCTCTGACACAATAAGCACGGTGCAAAAACAATAAGCAAGGTGGTTCAGTGAGTAGGCCTATTGTGCAATATACTGTTGAAGTAGGTCTACTGTTTTTTTTTAGCTACATGTAGGTGGTCCGTGATTTTCTTTTTTATTGGTTAAGTGGTCCTTGGTCTGAAAAAGTTTGAGAAACACTGTAATAGAGGCACTGAATAAAAATGAAATTCAGGAATTCAGGAGGAAAATCAGTAACACTTTATAACTTAACATTTGTTAAATGATGTTGAAACCATAGATAGATATGAGAGATAAGTCTGACTATGCTCATTTGCACACTCACGTATACACACATGTGCACATACACACGCACAGAACAGCATACCCACTTTTATGAATGAGTCTGAGGAGCTCCTCCATCCTCTCCTACTGTACCTCTTTCCCCCGTGCGCCTGCTGGTCCTGGGGGCCCGTTCCTGCCAGCCTCCCCAACCTCCCCTGGTTCACCACGGTCACCCTGGCCAATGAGACAACATCGATGTTTGGTACAGTGGTTGCATGAACAATGCACATCCCACCTTTCTTTAGGCCAGGTGCAGGACAAAGTAATGGCCATTTGCCTGAAGAAGACCCAGATGGGCCAAAACGTTGTTAATTAAAACATTTGGGAGCTAGACTCCGGTGTGCAGACATTCCCTCTTTTTTTTACAATGAGACAACATCCTTATCACAGATCCAGTCTGTCATAAATCAGCGTAAATAACCAAGTATCATATGGAAGGAGATGCACTTATTATTGTTTTATAAATGTCAGCACACATGCTCTGATAGAGATACAGGGGTATCTCTGTACATACTGGGGTTGGGAATAGATCCAGGGACTTGACTTACCTTTGCTCCAGGTCTTCCCCCTAGACCAGGTGGGCCCTATTAAAGTAAAGAATATGAGAATCCAGTCTTATACACTCCATACTGTATGTGCTCAACAGCTTTTTGTCACACAAACTGGAACACTATGGCTGCTACAGCCCCAAAATAAATGGACTAATGTAAACAGATACTGAGGCACCTGATCTTGTCCCTCATAACTAACTCTGCCCATCATCATTGAAAATACACTTCTCAGAGAGTTATATGACCTCTCTGCATTACTGTGGACTGTTTTCTTTACATATTTACATATATCCTCCAGGTGATAAGTGTCTTTTGACATGACATACAAGAAAAAAAATTGTCTGATAGGATGTTGAACATCAAAATATCTGAAACCTCTGATTGGATGTCAATTTATGTTCTACTGGAGTTCTACATTCTATTGTCACCGGGGTTATGGTTTGCATCTGTGTTTACTCTCGTGTTGCGGTGAGAGATAAAGCTAATGTACAAGTTGTTATAGAAACTAAGGGACTTTCTATTTGACAATTTGTTGCAGGTGCAGAACTACGAAAGGCTACAGTGCCGTGACATCTGTTAACAACAATACTTTTTTGTCAAAAGACACACTTCGTCTGGAATATAAAATTTGGCTTCAGTTCGATCTCTGCATCACAGCACATGATATGTCACACTCACTCGATCTCCTTGGTCTCCTTTAGTTCCAGCAGGTCCCTGCACACCAACCCCTGGGAGTCCCTTAGGGCAAACACAGACAATGACAGACAGACAACAAAATAAAGGCATTGTGAATGAATTAAAACATAAACTACTTCATTAGAGAAAGCTGCTGGCCTGAAGAGGATGTGAGCGAACCAATGATTTTAAAAGGCATGAACAGTGTACTCATTAATGAAGCTTCTTGAAGGAACTATAGAATGTAGGAGATTTAACAGTGACAACCAACCAGCCAATCTGTTACCAGTCATTGCTGACTGATATAAAAAAGCATAGTGCACAAAATCTGGCTCTTATTTTGACAAATGCATGATGTACTGATGATGAGCTGAGGAGGACGTGACCAAACACACTCACTCTGTCTCCTTTCGGGCCTCGCTCCCCCTTCTCTCCTATTGCTCCCTCAGGGCC